>NW_019272408.1:10733-11939 GCF_002738345.1 Cucurbita maxima | reverse complement strand
GAATTTAAACTACAAAAGGTTAGTATTCAAACTCATTAAGTTTTAATACTTATGAACATGCTAGTTATTTACTATAATTGACGTTCTAAAAGTTCCTAAGATTCAAATTGCTTCCTCATGTGTTATATTAACAAATTCATACTCAACTTCTTCCTCTGAAGCTACAGGAATCCTTAATTTGAAGGAAAAGAGATCGTAGATAGGAATTCGACTCTTATCTCTAATTTAATTTCGAAACCTATTTCCTTTAATTCAACACGCTGTCGAGGTTATTTTTCTTCGTGGTCTTCTATGGAAGCATTCCTTGGAGGTGCAGAAACTTATTGGAACCATTTTTGCTCGACGAGTCATCATGTATCCTCGGATTGGATTTTCAAGTTTTTCTTCAAGTTCTTCAATGGCGGATTGAATTGGGGGAATGGTTTCTGGGCACTTTCAACACTCTATTACTCCATAGAACTTTGGGTAATCTTGTTGAGAAACTGTAGGAATAAGTTTGAAGAGAAATGGTGGAGGATTGCTCTCGAATTTGGAAGAAATCTAAGAGTAGGAGACCTATAATCTAAACGCTTATTGCCTTCGATTGGGGGATCGACCTTTCTCGATTATTATTCCGTACTTTTGCTCCTACTTCAGACTTTATTGGAGATGCTTAAACCGACATTGAGAGCTCCAGAATCTTCGTTATTTAGAAGTTCGAAGAGAAATGGTGGAGGATTGCTCTCGATTTTGGAAGAAATCTGAGAGTAGGAGGCCCATAATCTAAACACTTATTGTCTTTGATTAAGGGATCAAACTTTCTCAATTCTTATTCCGTATTGTTGCTCCTACTTCAGACTTTATAAGAGGAGCTTAAACCGACATTGAGAGCTCTAGAATCTTCGTTATTTAGAGATCGAACTTTCTGGATAATTTTTCGGAGATATCAACTCCGATCATAGCCTTACCGACCTTGGCTTTGAATACTAATCGTTGGATGTGATGATCCGTGCATGTTCGTTCTAGATCATATCAAATTTTGGAGGAGATCTAATGGTTGAGATCTAATGGTCTAGATCATAATCATGTAATCCTACTGGTAAATCGTGGTGCAGGAAATCTCATTTAGCTGATGGGAAAGGTAGGTCTATCATAACATCCAGCTCATGATACATATTGCAGGACATCCTACCTAAAGAGGAGGTCTTTTATTACACATCGTAATAG
>NW_019272408.1:9107-10726 GCF_002738345.1 Cucurbita maxima | reverse complement strand
CATATTGCAGGACATCCTACCTAAAGAGGAGGTCTTTTATTACACATCGTAATAGCAGATAATGGTTACTTATGGGTATGGATCCTAGAAACTTATTTAGCATGTTATTCACATAGTTCTAGGTACTTGATACATGGATTATTGATGAACCTAGGTTTATACATAATGTCTTGGGTTAGGCTTTAGGAGTTGAGGTTTTAGCTTAGGAAAACATTAGAGGGTAACCTAACATGGACTGATTCGTGTGTAAACCTACTAGCACTATGAGGACCTCTTTCCTTCACCAAACTTATGGGTAAACTTATTTAGAAGGTCCAGGAACAAGCTTGCTTCTTGCCCCTAATTGTCTACCCTAATTCATAATTTAGTTACGAATTTTCCACTACCATTGAAACATCTAGAATTTCTATAATTTCATTCTTTATTTTTCTGAATCTTCTGCCAGAAAAGTATTCTCCGATCATATCCTTCCTTTTTTAAGCATTTTGTAATTATTATTCTATAAAAAATTTAATGATTCAGGAAGTTTATAAAAATTAGAAAAAGTATCATTTTCTCAATGTTTTTTTAATTCTACGTGTTCTTTGCTTCTAGATAAAACCTAGTAGGGATTATACACGGTCTCTTATTGGAGACCTTGAGTGTTGCAAATTCTCCTCTCCTTTGAAAACTTTCGGTCATCGAAAGTGCTTATTCTAAAATAGGTCAGGGTACAAGGTTCTTATTTGCCTTCTTTTTCCCAAGTGGCTTCTTCTACTCTATGATTCTTCCATAGGATCTTAACAAGAGCGATTTTCTTGTTTCTCAATCTTTTGACTTTCTTGTCTATTATTTGAATCGGGTCTTCTTTACACGTTAGGTCATCTCTCAAGAAGAGAGTTTCATGAGACAGTACGTGCGAAGGATCTAAGGTATACTTCCGTAGTATGGATACATGAAAAATATTATGTACTATAGACAAATTTGGGCATTGTCCGATTCTATAGGCCACAAATCCAATCCTTTCTAATATCTCAAAGGGACGGATAAGCCTAAGGCTTAGCTTCCCCTTTTTACCACACCTGAGCACCTCTCTCATGGGGTGCTACCTTTAGGAATATATGATCCCCTACCTACAATTCCATGTCCTTGCGCCTTAGGTCTACATAGCTTTTCTCTCGGCTTTGTGCGGTTTGTATCCTAACTTTAATCTTCTGGACTGCGGTGTTGGTAATTTGCACCAGCTCTGGCCCAATAGTTATCGTTTGCCCCCCTTCTTCCCAAAAGATAGGGGATCAAAATCTTCGTCCATAGAGAACCTCGTATGTGGCCATTTGTATGGTGGCTTGGCAACTATTATTATAAGCGAATTTCAGAAGGGGTAGGTATTTATCTCAGCTTTCTGCTAAATCCGTCACATATACCCTCAACATGTCTTCCAATATTTGTTGAATTTTCAAGAAGTGAGATTTAAATCTGGCATCTAGGTCTAATACTATTGCCTTTTGTTGAATTTCAAGAAGCGTACCCAATACCTTTACTGATGAATATTCATTTTAAATGTTAGCAAGAGTAGCTCATTTGGGAGATTGTTAGACGGAAGATTTGAAGATCACACGTGTTTTATCCACGTTCAACGC
>NW_019272408.1:2953-6875 GCF_002738345.1 Cucurbita maxima | reverse complement strand
TTGGTTTACCGCCCCTTCAAGTTGAAGGAAGTGTCATAAAATAAGGCTAATTTTTTTTCAATTTTATTAATTTGTTTGAGTGATTTTATTTGATTTTATTTCAATTTGGTCAAACTCACTCGGGTGCTCTTCTCAATCATTTCAGACTTGTTGGCGTTCAATAAGAGAGCCCTTTGAAATAACTGGTAACTGTTCAACTGGATTATCACATTAATAATTTGAATCAAATAAAGTGACATTAACCATTTGAATCACCTTAACCCCACTTGTTGAACTTGACCAAATGTCTATAACATAGCACTAACAAACATACAAAGTAATACAAACAAAGGTACAAAGTAACACTAACAAAGGTACAAAGTTCATAAAAGGTTTTTTTAATCCAAAATACCATTGAACTTGACCATTATAGTAACTCTCAAACGTAGGTAAAGTTTAAATTCGAGTCTCCTTGTCAAACTCACTCGGGTGCTCATCTCAACCATGATGGCGTTCAACAAGAGAGACCTAAAAAATAGCCGGATTATCGCATTAACCATTTGAATCACCTCAACCCCACTTGTTTAAATTGAAACAAATATCTATAACATAACACTAACATAGGTACGATGTTCATAAAAGTATTTTTAATCTAAAATACTATTGAACTTGACCATTATAGTGTCTCTCAAAATTAGGCAAAGTTTAAATATAATTGGTGACAAAAGATGAAACTATAAAATAAAAAGAAATATGAAAATAATATTCCATTTAAGAGAATTAAACCAGAATCAACTATGTGAAAGCAAAATATACAAACCGTAGGACAACAATGAATTTTAAGTGTAGTTGTCTTGGAGTCTTTTGTCTAATCGCTAATGAGTTTTACTATAATGTTTTGGGTAATGTCTAACTCTTTGACACGTCCTTTCATGTGTGTGATAGAATTCTCAGAGTTATCGAGACGTTTCGAGCTGTTCGATCGTTTGGCTCTTTCTTCAAAAGGATCAACATCAAACATCGGGTCCTTGATTGGCAACCCATCCAGAGGAGCGTCGATTATATCGATTCCATCAACAGTCTTCCCATGAGTTTATGGTGCATAACCCTTTTTTTTTTACCATTCACCTTCGAGCGCCACCATAGTTTTGCATCGTCCATGAGATGCATTGCGACCAACGTAACTCTTAGGTCCTATGAGCAAGTTCCAGTAACCTTCCAGTATTGTTCTACGTCAAAAATAAATCTTTTTAATTCCTTAGCATCCCGATTTCCATTTAAGGGGTTGTGTTCTTGGATTTTAAGTTTGTTAAGCCCACATGAACTTGGCTTGAGGTGTGGTTCTCTACAATCCAACTTGTCAAACTCACTTGGGTGCTCATCTCAACCATGTTGTCGTTCAACAAGAGAGACCGCGAAAACGACTAGATTATCGCATTAACCATTTGAATCACCTGCTTATCTCAACCATGATGTCGTTCAACAAGAGAGACCTCTAAGACGACTGGATTATCGCATTAACCATTTGAATCACCTCGACTCCACTTGTTGAAATTGAACTAAATATCTATAACATAACTCTAACAAAGGTACCAAGTTCATAAAAGTCTTTTTAATCTAAGATAGAAACTGTAAAATAAAATGAAAAACATAACTCTAACAAAGGTACCAAGTTCATAAAAGTCTTTTTAATCTAAGATAGAAACTGTAAAATAAAATGAAAAACATAACTCTAACAAAGGTACCAAGTTCATAAAAGTCTTTTTAATCTAAGATAGAAACTGTAAAATAAAATGAAATAAGAAACTAATACTTCATTGACAGGAATCGAACCCAAGTCTCCTCAATGAAAGCCAGATATCCTAACCGCTAGATGACAATGGATTTTTGGTGAGGATGTCCTAAAGTCTTTTGTCAAATCGCTGAAGAGTTTTAGCATGATCTTTTGCTTAATGTCTAACTCTTTGACACGTCCTTCCTTGTGTGTGTTAGAGTTCTCAGAGCTACCACGATGCTTCGAGTTATTCGATTATGTGGCTCTTTCTTCAGAAGAGTCAACATCAAATGTTAGGTCTTTGATTGGCAACCCATTCGGGGAGCATTGATTGCATCGATTCCATCAACGATCTTCCCATGAGTTTATGGTGCATGGCCAATTTTATATACCATTCACCTTCGAGCACTATCATAGTGTTGCATCGTCCATGAGATGCATTGTGTCTAACGTAACTCTCAGGTCGTATGTGAAAGTTCCTGTAGCCCTCAACTCTCAGGTCGTATGGTAGATTTCTTAAAGCTACCGCGACATTTTGAGGTGTTCGATCGTGTGGTTTTTTCTTCAAAAGAGTCGACATCAAACCTCAGGTCTTAAATTGGCAACCCATCCAGGGGAGCGTCGATTGCATCGATTCCATCAACGGTCTTCCCATGAGTTTATGGTGCATGACCCATTTTTTATATCATCCACCTTCGAGCGCCATCGTCCATGAGATGCATTGTGGCCAACGTAACTCTTAGGTCCTACGAGCAAGTTCCTGTAACCTTCAACTATTGTTCTACGTCAAAATAAAATTTTTTAATTCCTTAGCATCCCAGTTCCCATTTAAGGGTTTGTGTTTTTGGATTTTAAGTTTGTTAAGCCCAAAATGAGCTTGGCTTGGGGTGGGGTTCTCTACGACCCTCCTTGTCAAACTCACTTGGGTGCTCATCTCAGTCCTCTCAGCCATGATGGCGTTCAACAAAAGAGACCTTGAAAATGACCATATTATCACATTAACCATTTGAATCACCTCAACCTCACTTTTTGAAATTGAACCAAATATCTATGACATAACCCTATTAAAGGTTCAAAGTTCATAAAAGTCTTTTTAATCTAAGATAGAAATCGTAAAATAAAATGAAATAAGAAAATAATATTCCATCGTCGAGAATCGAACCCAGGTTTGCTCGGTAAACGCCAGATATCATAATCGCTAAACGACAATGAATTTTTGGTGTAGATGTCCTAAAGTCTTTTGTCAGATCGCTGAAGAGTTTTAGCATGATCTTTTGCTTAATGTCTAACTCTTCGACACTTCATTCCCTGTGTGTTAGAGTTCTCAGAGCTACCGAGATGTTTCGAGCTGTTCGATTGTGTGGCTCTTTCTTCAAAAGAGTCAACATCAAATGTTACGTCTTTGATTGGCAACCCATCCAGGGGAGTGTTGATTGCATCGATTCCATCAACGATCTTCCCATGAGTTATATGGTGCATGACCCTTTTTTATACCATTCACTTTCGAGCACTATCATAGTTTTGCATCGTCCATGAGATGCATTGCGGCTAACGTAGCTCTCAGGTCGTATGAGAAAGTTCCTGTAGCCCTCAACTCTCGGGTCGTATGGTAGAGTTCTTAGAGCTACCGCGACATTTCGAAGTGTTCGATCGTGGGGCTTTTTCTTCAAAAGAGTCAAACATCAAACGTTAGGTCTTTAATTGGAAACCCATCCAGGGGAGCGTCGATTGCTTCAATTCCATCAATGGTCTTCCCATGATTTTTTGGTGCATGACTAGTTTTTTATACAATTCACCTTCGAGCGCCACCATAGTTTTGCATCGTCCATGAGATGCATTGTGGGCCAACATAACTCTCAAGTCCTCTGAGTAAGTTCCTATAGTCTTGAAATATAATATCAAAACATATTAACATATTTGATATGTTAAATATTAAAATAATTGATGTGTATCATAAACATTAAATAAAAATATATATTTAAAATTTGAATGAGATTCATATTAATTAAACATATATTATGATATTCTACGAAATTTTAATATTATTTAAATAAGATATTATATCTTAATGTATTAGGTATTCAAATATATAATTTGACAACAACTATCACAAGTTCACCATAAATAGAACCCTAGGGTTAAGTCAAAAAGCATCAAACACTAAATACT
>NW_019272408.1:0-2890 GCF_002738345.1 Cucurbita maxima | reverse complement strand
CAAGTTCACCATAAATAGAACCCTAGGGTTAAGTCAAAAAGCATCAAACACTAAATACTTTGAAATTTTAGGTGATATTTTGCAGAGGAAGCTGATAAGGTCTTTAAAGAGCATGTGGTCATGTCTGACATTTTAGGTTAACAACATGTTGAAAAGAAACCAGAAATTCTGATACCGGTAATTAACTACAAACCTTTGAATAAGGTTTTAGAATAAATAAGATATTCAATCAAAAAAAAAAAAATAAATGATTTGATAAAAAGAATTTATAGTCAAATGTTTTTATAAAATTCGATATGAAATTGGGATTTCGTAAAATTCTAATTTCCTAAAAGGACAAATATAAAATAGCATTTAATGTCACCTTTAGAAAATATGAGAGGAACGTCATGCAATTTAGGCTAAAAAACACTCCATCCGAATTTCAGATGATTATGAATGATATTTTCAATCCTTTCAAAAAATTTCAATAGTTTATAATGATGATGTGTTGATATTTTCTAAAACCATTAAGATCAACACTTTAAACATCTACCTACATTCATTAATGTAATCAAAAGAAATCAGCTAGTTGTGTCCATACCCAAAATTAAATAATATCAAACTCACATCCGTTTTCTTGGATTTTAAATTTATTTGAGCCTTATAAAACCCATCCAATGGTCCATTGAGTTTGTCTCAAACTTTTGTGACGACATATCCTAGAAAAGCCAACTTCAAACAAAATTTAGGTTCTCTCAATTATGTGTCTTAAATCCTTCAAGATATCAGGCACGTTCACAAATGTCTTGATGAGTGTCTTGAAAATAATACAAAGTTTTGATTTGTAAAAGTTATCTCTACAACCCAAAAAAATCAAATCATTAGTCAAATAAACTCTCTGCTTAAGTCTTATTGATCCAAGGGCAGATCTCATAGTGAAACGTGACGCATCAAATATTGGAGGTATCTAAAATTGTCAAAGAGGACAGGGAATCAATTATCATATTTCATTGAAAAGCCTCTAATAATACCATACAAATTACAAAACAGTAAAAAAAATTCAGCTTATTTGTCATACTTTTAAGTTCAACTACAATAAATCAAGAAAAGAATTGAGTGGTAATAAAATATCACTTTTTATCTTCCGTAGTTGAATTACATTTAAAATTATTTATGTTATTTCTTATTTTCTTCAATTTGTATTTAATAGCTTTGGGTAGTTTGTAGATGAGCTATGTTTGAATTATCTTTTTGGCCTTTCTATTTTCGACAGACACGTTTTACACTTTTGGACTGACACTTGGTAGAAGGGGTCACTAAGGCTAAAATCATATAAAATGGGTTCATAGCACAGTGGTAAAGCATTTGACTGCAGATCAAGAGGTTACCAGTTCGAATTTGGTTGGGCCCTTTTAAAAATTTTGGACGAACACTTTGTTCGATTTGCTCCCAACCACCGAGTGTCTAAAGGAAAAGAAATAAGAATAATTACCGATTCCAAACCTTATTCCAAAGTACTCCACCACATAGAACCATGTACTTAGAACCTAAGGGCCACTATTCTCGGACAAGAACCAAGCTATCATTAACAAAAGAGTGTGGTATCCAAGCACCCACTATGAACATGGTTAAAAACTTACTTACAATTAGGCTAACTTACCGAGTCTTGTACTCACTCCATCTTTTTCATGTAACTAAGAGTAGTTGTCCTAGACCAACAACACCCACCAAAACTATTTTTGATGTTTTAAAATGATTTTTTTAACCTTTCCCTTATTTTGTACTATGAACCTATAAACTCTATTTTGAATATAATGTAAATATATATGTTTATTATATTTTAATTCTTTTTTTATTTCGAGAAAACATTTTACTTTGTGTTCAACCTCTTTTAACTTGCTTCGGAAATGGCTCGTGACATAACATAAAAAAAGTAATTTTTTAGTATGAATTTTAATATAAGTTGCATTCTTATATTGACAAAAATATTCATCAACTTTCAAAATTAATGCCCTTAACATTCTAAAATAAGGTCCTAACTATTAGTGACTTGCATAAATCATCTCCCTTTTTATTTTCACTCACTCCTCTTCAACAACCTATGACCCATTAATATCATTAATATTTCATCTCCTTGTTTTTTAGCTTTTTGAATATCAAAATCTTAAATAAAAAGGAAAAGCTCTCTAAAATATTCTTATTTGCCAGTAATTTTACATAATTTAACATTTTAAAAATCGGTAAATTAAAAAAATCCAACATTAATATATTCATAATTTCATGTAGTCTTCATAAGTTTGCCGGCGACATTGTTTGTTGTTGAGCTTGATAATGTGAGTTTGTAACCCATCCGTTAGGGTTCTTGGAATGATTCTCTAGATTATCCCTTCCATGTTGGGAGTTGGGCCATGGGTCTTGGGTGAAGGAACCATTGGTTTACCGCCCCTAAGAGTTAAGGAAGCATCTTGAGGCTAGTTTCACATAGTATCATTATCATTGAGATAACAATTCTTTTCTATTTTATCTAAATTTTTTAAATATGAGTTCATTTCCAAATGCATGCTAACACCCTTATTGTTGAATAAATGACATGAAACTAGTTTCACTTAGTAACGTTGCCTTTTGCTCCTATTGGTGGAAGGATAATAGGTCGATTATACCTTTATGGTAGTTTTAAGCGTGACAACATTTTACAACCAGACTAATTTTGCTTCATTTCTAAATGAAAATGTGTAAATTGTAAACTCAAACATTTCAAAGAAATAAACAAGTTTTGATGGAACCATGCTAACCAGAAAACAAATGTTGACTTTGACCAATCCCTATATATTTTTTTTTCTATATTTTGAAACTATTTTAAGCACTTTTCTCGTGTACTCCTTACAAATTTACCTTTTAAGGTTGTAAA
>NW_019272407.1:33458-36663 GCF_002738345.1 Cucurbita maxima | reverse complement strand
ATGTTTACAGTAGCGACCTTAAATTAAGTGGAAAATTTTGGGTCGTTACCGTTGGTATCAGAGCCAGGTTATAGATCTTGTAGACTAGCCTACAATCTAGGCTTGGCATGTTCCATGGTCCCACCGTTGATGCCCTGTCTCCATCAGGTATGTCTTGCTTAAGATAAAAAAAATGAAATGTCGTTAATTGTGTATATTGTTATTGCTTGGTCATTATAAAATATAACTCGTAATTGAACTTTTACACCATTGATTGTATTATAATTTACTGCATTATTATTGGCTTAATTCTATATTTATTAGAATGTAGAATATGTTATGTTTTACCTTGCATGGAATGTGAATGCAAATTGTTGTATTGATGATGTTTTGATTTACTGAGGTTGTTATTGTGAATGAGTAGCTATAGTTTTTGTAAGCTACTAAATGTTAGTGTATGCTTGAAGATGATTTTTCTAAGAAATGTCATATTCTTTAGTTAGACATCTCGAACATAAATAAACTACATAGTCTTATAACCATAGAGATGGGAATGAATATACCAATGTATACTGAAAAGTAAGTAGTGTCGAATGAAATAAAAGGACCTAAGAAGCTTGATAGATGTGCGAGTAGGTTGGTGGATCGAGACTTAGGATTGAACACCTTAAGTCAATTGATTGGCTACGATCTTCCCGTTTATAGATTTCCAACTAAAATTTTATTAAATCTAACCTTATTGCGTATAACTTAGAATGTTAACAAAAATCTAATCAATTGGATATGGGATCTTATTATTACAGGACCTGGTAAAATATGAAAGAAGATTTGATCCTAAATTAATTTCTTATAACCGTAACTATAAAGGAGAAGGAAATCTGAGATAGGATTTTACATAATGACTAACAAAAATCACTAAATCTGCAATTTGTTTATGTTGAAAGCCATCTTACTCCTTTTTCTGGAATTGGAGGTTAGTGGAGAGAAGGAGAAAATGTTATTTTTATTTATTTATTATTATTATTATTTAACTATTTATTTTTATAATTATTTCTATTTAACTTTCTTCCCGTAAAGTGTTTTTGTAATAGCCCAAAAATAAATAAAGAAATAAACAAAACAAAAAATTAGTTAAAATAATAATAATAATAAATTAATTAATTAATTAAAATTGAAATTTAAAATATATATATATATATATATATTTCCTCACCTCTCTCCACTAACCTCTGGTCGCTCCCCCACAATTATCTCTACTCGACCCATTCCAACTGCAAAAGACCAAAGAAACTGAAAAACAACAATGGTTAGATTTGAGAAAAAGTAAAATGACTTTCAACATATTGCAAATTTAGAGATTTTTGTCGGATATTACAGTAAAATCCTATCTCAGATTTCCTTTTCCTCTATAGTTATGGTTATAAGAAATTAATCTAGGATCAAATCTTCTTTCATATCTTAAATGCAATAATCAGATCTCATATACAATTGATTAGATTTTTGTTAGCTCAATAATATCTGTTTACACAATTGAAAAACCTATTTATAGGATGAAAATTATCAAGTTTATGCAAAACTGTGCCTCACACTATTGAGGACATATTCTATTTATATTGGCAAAAGATTAACTAATAGATCCGATTTCATAGGAAACTAACGAAGTAAGCCTATTCTTATGGCATGACTAACTTCAAGCTATTCTAATGGATTGACCAATTCTAACAGTCCCCTTCAATCCCAACAAGTCTTGTACATGTTGAGATTGTTACAATGTGTAGTAAAAGGAGTTTTAGACAGTGGTTTTGTCAGGATATCAGCTACTTGATCACTTGATGAAATGAACCGAACTTCCATTGCTTTACGTGCTACTTGTTCTCGAACAAAATGAAAATCAACTTCAATATGTTTCGTTCTAGCATGAAATACTGGATTTGAAGTTAAATATGTAGCTCCGAGGTTGTCACACCAGAGGCGAGGAGCCTTTGATTGATACACGCCCAGTTCCTTCAGTAATGACTTGATCCAAATCATTTCTGCAGTAAGATTCGCAATGGCCTTGTATTCTGCTTCGGTGCTTGATCTTGACACTGTAGCCTGTTTTCTGGAACTCCATGAGATTAGATTTGCTCCAAGAAATACAGCAAAGCCGCTAGTTGAACGTCGATCATCGGGACAACCAGCCCAATCAGCATCAGAAAACCCCGACAACATCATGGTTGATTTCTGAATTTTCACTCCTAATGCTAGTGTGCCTTTAACATAACGAAGAATTCTCTTCACAGCACCCCAATGAGCATCAGTAGGTGTATGAAGATATTGACACACTTTATTGACAGCAAATGCCAAATCAGGCCTAGTCATTGTCAAATATTGTAGTGCTCCCACTGTACTTCTGTATTTGAATTGTTCTTCAGCTGATAAGGGTATTCCTTGTTCTCTGAATAATTTTTCAGCAGAACCCATTGGTGTAGACATAGGTTTGCATTTTTCCATGTTTACTCTTTTCAACAAATCTAAAGCATATCGTCTCTGTGACAGTATGATACCATCTCGTGTTTTCTTGACTTCAATACCCAGAAAATACTCAAGATCACCCAAATCTTTTACTGCAAAATCTATTTTCAATTTCTGAATCAACCTTTCGGTTGCTTGATCAGAGGAGCTCACAATAATTATATCATCAACATAGATGAGCATATAGATAGTTATCTCTCTGTTTTTGAGAATAAAAAGAGATGAATCAGCTACTGAAGCCTTGAAGCCTAACTCAATAAGTTTTCCAGTCAACCTTGAATGCCAAGCTTTTGGGGCTTGTTTCAGGCCATAAAGGGCTTTCTTGAGCTTGCATATGTAATTCTTTGGTTTGGCTGAGTCTTGAAATCCTGGTGGTTGTCGCATGTACACTTCCTCTTTCAGAATTCCATGCAAAAATGCATTTTGGATATCAACTTGTCTCATATTCCAGCCCTTGGTTACTGCTAGCGAAAGAATGACCCTGATTGTTGACGGTTTGATCACAGGGCTAAAAGTATCAGTGTAATCAACACCAAATCTTTGCTTGAATCCTTTGGCAACTAATCTTGCTTTTAATCTTTCAACTGACCCATCTGCTTTTCTTTTCACTTTATACACCCATTTACTATCAATGAGATTTATTCCAGGTTTGGGTGGAACTAGATCCCAAGTGGCATTTCGTTTTAGCGCTGAGAGCTCATCATTCATTGCT
>NW_019272407.1:14532-20867 GCF_002738345.1 Cucurbita maxima | reverse complement strand
GTGCAAATTAGAGACGCCACATGCATCTGTCTCTTTTGAAAGCTTTTGGCCTGAAACACAGCACTTATGGCTTCGTGATAGGTGCAAACATGGAACTGTAGGAACTTGTATTTGGACGGCTAAAGATGATGGAATTTACTTGAGAAACTTTCTTGCTAATGTTGATGAATTGATTCACAAGTGGATCTATAAAAGATAGAGAAGCTTTATTATCTCCTTTTGGTGGAATTATCCTTGAGGAACAAATGAAAAATAATGGGATAACACAAAAAGGTTGTTGTTTTGTTTTTGTATGAAATGTATTTGATAATGAAGTGTATTGTTTTTCTCCAAAATTTTAAATTATGAAGAAAAAAAATTTAATTCTTAAATTTGATGTCCGATTTTCAAGAATTCTTAAATTATGAAGAAAAAAAATTTCCATAATTCTTAAATTTCCATATATCTTATTAAAAGTTTCACAAAAATTTAATACAAAATAATATTTAATTACAATAGGGTGCAGTTAAATGTTTTTATAAAGGCAAAAATGGTGTTGGGATATACAAACACAACTAGTGACACCTTATATCGTGTAAAAATATATTATTCGGTTAATAATTCAATCACACACAATATATGACTGTGACCTATCGATTAAACCATAGCATGACCTTAGTTTTTTTTTAATTCTTAGCAGAGTTGGATGCATGATACTTTTCTACACACAGCCCATGTATGCATACATGGACCCATCAGACAAATTGTTATACGTGCCCCTTACGCTGGACTTTGTCGGGCACAACACAATACACGTCACTGGACCCTCATAAAAGAAAAAGTCTTCATGATAATATGTCGAACATAAATATCGAAAGTATGCATCCATACTAACATAACATAACGGGGAAGTATCCCAATACACATGACATACATACATGCACGAGGTCCCATAATTTTTATTCATAAGATAACATTTATTTCATTTCCTTTCTCCTTCCCTCCATTATATATTTCATGTATGTATCACGCATACATGGATAAACATCACATAATCCATCACATAACTTTACATGGAAAGATGTAACATTTCATACCTATCATACCATAACATATACCATCATAATATATCATATCATAAACATGTCTTATCACTTGTCTCGTACCATAACAAATTTCATATCATTTTCATATCATATCACAATGTGTGTGTGCATATATATATATATATATATATATATATATATATATATATATATCTGTCATTCAGGTGTCGTATCATAATCATATCATATCGTAAACACTTCATGGTCATATCGTAACCTAATTTATTACAGTCTTCACGTTCTTATACCAATCACAGTGATATCGTTTCATGAACGTACATTAGTCATATCGTTATAGGAATGTATCTTAACGCTATCATTCTATCAATCTATCATAATCCTATCCTTTCTACCCATAACCTAACCATATACTTTTATCAATTGATTGTGACCATATCGTTTTTATCAATCTCTCATATCCATAGCACTCTATACGTAACCTAACCTTAACGTTTCATCAACATATCTTACTCCTATCATTACATTACGTTCAATGCATCCTTTTCGCATCCTATCTCAAACATATCATTGAACACATCGTACCATAAGTATTAATATACAATTCACATATTATGACATATAAATACCATATCATAAGCATATCGGTTAATAAACAATTCACGCATATCAATATATATGATACGTGCAGAACCACAGGGCACGTGTCAACATCAAATATAATCATGCCGATAGTAAGACCACTTACATGATTAGCTTAGGCTGGTGTCACCAATTTATCATTGAGAAAGTTCGATTTTGTCCTTTATATTCAAGTCAACCTTTATGAACCATGACATCAATTTCAATTTCAATTCTCTAAATTTTACAATGCTCTGTGTTAGACTTCATGTAAGCATTAGAGTCTTTATGAGCGGAGTCTTGGAGGGTTATATATATATATATATATATATATATATATATATATAATTCCATTTTCATAACATATGTTATTTTCTATTATTACTTTTTAGGGAAGATATTGTTACTAGAAAGAATTTGATGGAGTTTCTTGACATGATATTTCTTCGGTTTTATCTTTTAATGTTCACCAAATCCTTGATTTTTTCTCTATTAAATTTCCTCTTTTTCATCTACTCCCCTTTTTATTAATTTTAATTATGTTCACCATTTACTCTATTAAATTTCATCTATGTATTTTTAAAATTAACCGTATTTATTTTAATTCTTTAAATTTTCGCTTTTTCTTTTAATCAATTCTTGCTCCCACATCTTGGCTTAAATTTTCTTACCCTATTTCTTTATTTTTTTCTTTTCTATTCTATTGTATTCTTTTCCATTAACTGTTTGACTTTACAATATCTCCTTTTTCTTTCTTCTTCTTCTATTTTTCTTTTATTTTTCTATTCTATTTTGTTAACAGTATTCTGGATTTCCATCCGTATTGCATTTTTCTCGATTTATGTTAATTAAGTGTCATGAACTCGCATAGGTTTACTTGGATTTCAAAGGGAAAAATTGAACTAGCTCAAAGTACGATTTAGGGACTTCAACTTAGCTACCTTGGTAAGTTTCTTCACTACTATTTTGGTTCGATGAATTGTTTGAAGCACGAGTGGCGGATGCCCTGTGGCCCTTGCTTGTGTGGTCCCTTGTGATTTCTATATTTGCATGTTATGTTATGACGTGTTGTTATGATGACAAATGTTACGCTTTGTAATTTCATGTTTACTTATTATGCTATTGTGAATGTGACATATTATGAAATATGGTAGCATAGAGTACATTCACTTTATGTAATGATAAGAAATGGTAATGTAATGTATGAAATGAACAAAGATATGCATTGCACCAAAGATATATGCCCATATTTTAATTGGGATAGCATGGTAAGTGCTAGGCTGCTCTCATCATCTATGGGAGGTTCGTTGGCGAACCCTACCCATAGGACAATCTAGTCACCCAAGGTTAGGGAAGTGATCCCCTATGCTTGTCAACTATTAAGATTATCCTCATAATCCTACGTCCCCTCTTTTGACAGATCTACTATGCAAGATAATCAAAATGAACTATCGTTCACACAATCCTAGTTGGCCTAGGTCTAGCTCGACAGTACTTGTACCAAAGTGTAAAAGGAAGTTGAAGTAACGGCCGAGATGCTACCTTTTCTTACTTAATTTGTACCATCTTTCTATTCTTTGACCATGGAAACTTGCTTGGCTTATGCAGCGAGGGATCGAATACCTAGGTTGAGGCACGTCTTCAAAAAATTCTAATCAGACAATACGGTGATTTCTAGTATGAACATCTTGGAAAAGAGGTTGGTTTCTTCGTTACGGCCAGAGAGTCACCTATATTTGGGGGATGTGATACTTCTACATTAGCCTTGGTCATTATTTGGAGTCGTGGAGATATACTTTTTTATTATAGGCCTCTAATCACATCTTTGAGTAAACACATGTCTAGATTTTTTATTACCGCTGACTATCCTACGGCATTTTGATAAGGCAACCATATCCTCAATTCAACGAATCATGCTTTTGTTGAAGCAAGAACACTTGAATCAAAGTAATTAACACCTCCTTATACAAAATTCAAATCAACCAAGAGATAAGGCTAGAATTAGATTACATCTTACTATAAAAGCATGATTTGGTAACCTTGTTCTAAATCGAGTCACTCCGCAATCAAACTTAATCAAGACTTGATTGAATGGCTCGGATACAATTCTACCACAAGAATTGCATGAAACTTAGAAATGACAAATATGATGTTCCAATTTCTAAGAAAACTTCTAAATTTAAGATCTCAATTTCATTCCTCCACGAATTTGATTTTTACATAACAATTTCTTGGTATTTATACTCCCTATAAATGACGTTTGTGGCCATGTTTTAATCCCGATCCCCTTAAATTTGCACAAAAGATGAAGTCAATTTGACCATTTGACAATTCCAAACATTATGAAATTAAAAATAATAAAGTTTATCACCCAACTTTGATATGTTTAAGTGGCTAAGGAGACAGACATTCTTGATTCTTATCATATTTAGTCCACTAGAAATCTATGGACCTTATCAAGATTCTGCACACGCTATCGCATTCTAATCTTATCAAGATTCTCTAGTGCTTGCGAAGCACATGTCGCTCTTACCAATTCTAATTTCCTACGCAATGGAAAGCATAGAAAACGACATTCATACGAAATTTTATCATAGGGGCATTTTGGAAATTTCTTCCATCATGCATAATGTACTCATCCATATTGATCAATTTGTATTTTAATCATGCATATAATACATAAAAGACATACATACAATACATACTCACAAAAAAAAAAAAGAAAGTTTTCGAGGTCGTTAACATGTATTTTTGACCATCTAAGTTAAGGAATGCTCGCATGATATCATGTCCTAGCGATCTCTACAAGTATTACTTGCCTAAAGTCTATGTGGTTACTTACTTGAATGACGTTTACCTTCTTGAGCCAGCTATTCCACGTGTTTGGAGCTCAAGAATTTATGGAATTTCTCTCGTAGATACTAATTTAAGCATAATTATGTTAATATCGAAGTCAAGAAAAAAAACTAACAAACGGAGGTCGAACGAACAAAATGAGACTCACATGCGCTACACATGTCGAGAAAGGGTTTTCACGTGCAATTTCACGCATGGTGGTTTTTTGTAGATCTCGGTTACTCATTAAGTCATTGGATCGGTTTCAAGTTGCATTCTTTGTTAGGGTCGAAGGTTAACGAGTTGCACACGCAAGCTTTTTGATCGAATCCAGGTTCAAGGATCGGGTTAACCTACATGCATGTCATAATTAGTAGCTGAACGATTCTCTCCGCTCAGCATTTGCTACTTGTCCTACTGAGCTTCAGACTCACTACTGTCAACGTCGTCTAACGCGTGCCTTCTCCCTTTTAGCCAACATTCATTATTTTAGAAATGCGATGAGGTTTCTATTACCTATCTAATTTCTTCTAAATTTTGTAACTTCTTACGGGTACACAGGTATTTTCTCTTAAGTTTATTTTAGCCACAAAAAGAAATAATAAAGTGCAAATTTGGTCTAGAATTTAAAACTTAGGAAATTTACCATTTCTTTAAAATCAATGAAATACTCCCTTTAGATCGTAATGAACTCTAGCTTCGTGTATGAATCTTGGGTGAAATTCCCCCAATATGGACCTACTAAAAGTTTAGAACTTAATTTCAAGAAGCTAAATTAGAAAAAATGAAATGTTTGCCTACGCTTCATTCATTCTTGACGAATTTGAATAGTAACACATGAGCTGCAATAGATACATAGCTCTTACTTTAATACCTTAAATTTGGAAATTTTTGGATTTTATTATTGACATAGAGGGTGAATCTCAAGTGCAGAAGGAAAAAAAAATGCTTGAGAAGCCTTAGGGAACCTTGGAGCAAAAATTCAATATTTATCAAATTAAGAAAAATTTAGATAAAAATCCACTAGACAAAAAGGTAATTTTTTCTACCTTATAATTTGAGGGGTCTATGAGATTCTCTCTTTTTGTCAGTTTTGGTTGTAGGATCGTTCGATTTGACTATGATATTCCAGGAAATGATTCTTACAAGTTTCGTGTTGAAACTCTGACAATGATTTGTTTCAGAATTAGATTCAAGATATTTATAATTTCGATAAGAAAATATATTTTTTCCAAAATTTGAACTCAATTATTATGGTCTCCATCTTCTAAATTTTTTTTTTAATGGCATCAAATTTGTTGATTCGAGATCTTTATTTTTCGTAAATAAACCAAGTCATTTCTAGTTAACGATAGTGGCTAGTAAGTATCTATAGGGGCTACGAGCCCTCTCCCATTGTTGTTCCTAGAATGAATAAGGAGTCTTGACTTTCAACACTTGATTCAGAAGTAGATATTCTATTCCTTTACATTACAGTAGAGTAGCAGTGAGACCGGGTGATATGATAGGGCGCACCACAGACAGATACGAAAATGGAACTCTTGAACTCGGTGTAGCTATTTGATTGAAGAATCTTGGTTCGTGCTTTATGGCATTTCCACTATAAAAAAAATATAAAATACTGCAAGGTGAAGGAGAATGGAATTCATCTTTCTATGTTAAACCCAGCTTTTTCACTTTTGTTGACTTCATGAATGGAGTAAAAGAACTTGGGATAGTCGATCTCTTCCTTCAAGATTGAGATGCACCTTTCTTTCTTTAATTCGACTGAACCCCAACAAATAGATAGATGATAGAATTTTCTAGAAACGGTTATCAAAAGCAAAAGGCCTATCC
>NW_019272407.1:0-4535 GCF_002738345.1 Cucurbita maxima | reverse complement strand
CGGATAAGAAAAGTGGCCTAGCGGTGTGCGAACTAGCTGGTGAGCCCATACTCGCACGTATGGGCTGTGTGTAGAGTATATGGTACACGTCCACAATTACTCGTTAGGACAGCACCGTAGGGAAAACGAAACGGAACGAAATGAAAGATAGGTCCCATCATTTCATTGCATGTGATTGTTGCATTTAACCTCAATAGTGGGGTCACTTACTGAGTATTTCTTTCAATACTCAAGCCACATGCTACTACATTTTTCAGGCTAAGGCAAGGTATTCCTGTACGGCTGACGACGACATCGCAACTCAAGACCATGAAACATGCATAGGGTAGTGGTATTTATTTTCTTAGTCTTAGGCTAGAGTAGATGTTTTTTTAACTTAAATTCTTATTCATTTTTATTTAGTCTTTTGTTGTGTCGTTTTAAAAATGCTTTCGAAACACGTAAGTCCATAGCTGTGTTTTAAAATCAAGGTTATGTTTTATGAAATTTAAATGAAGTCTTCCGCATTCAATGTTTATGCTATGTTTACAGTAGCGACCTTAAATTAAGTGGAAAATTTTGGGTCGTTACAGTTGGTATTAGAGCCAGGTTATAGATCTTGTAGACTAGCCTACAATCTAGGCTTGGCATGTTCCATGGTCCCACCGTTGATGCCCTGTCTCCATCAGGTATGTCTTGCTTAAGATTAAAAAAAAGGAAATGTCGTTAATTGTGTATATTGTTATTGCTTGGTCATTATAAAATATAACTCGTAATTGGACTTTTACACCATTGATTGTATTATAATTTATTGCATTATTATTGGCTTAATTCTATATTTATTAGAATGTAGAATATGTTATGTTTTACCTTGCATGGAATGTGAATGCAAATTGTTGTATTGATGATGTTTTGATTTACTGAGGTTGTTATTGTGAATGAGTAGCTATAGTTTTTGTAAGCTCCTAAATGTTAGTGTATGCTTGAAGATGATTTTTCTAAGAAATGTCATATTCTTTAGTTAGACATCTCGAACATAAATAAACTACATAGTCTTATAACCATAGAGATGGGAATGAATGTACCAATGTATACTGAAAAGTAAGTAGTGTTGGATGAAATAAAAGGACCTAAGAAGCTTGATAGATGTGCGAGTAGGTTGGTGGGTCGAGACTTAGGATTGAACACCTTAAGTCGATTGATTGGCTACGATCTTTCAGTTTATAGATTGCCAACTAAAATTTTATTAAATCTAACCTTATTGCGTATAACTTAGAATGCTAACAAAAATTTAATCAATTGGATATGGGATCTTATTATTATAGGACCTGGTAAAATATGAAAGAAGATTTGATCCTAAATTAATTTCTTATAACCATAACTATAAAGAAGAAGGAAATCTGAGATAGGATTTTACATAATGACTAACCAAAATCACTCAATCTCCAATTTGTTGAAGAAGGAAATCTGAGATAGGATTTTACATAATGACTAACCAAAATCACTCAATCTCCAATTTGTTTATGTTGAAAGCCATCTTACTCCTTTTTCAGGAATTGGAGGTTAGTGGAGAGAAGGAGAATGTTATTTTTATTTATTTATTTATTTATTTATTATTATTATTATTTAACTATTTATTTTTATAATTATTTCTATTTAACTTTCTTCCCGTAAAGTGTTTTTGTAATAGCCCAAAAATAAATAAAGAAATAAACAAAACAAAAAAATAGTTAAAATAATAATAATAATAAATTAATTAATTAATTAAAATTGGAATTTAATATATATATATATATATATATATATATATATATATATATATATTTCCTCACCTCTCTCCACTAACCTCTGGTCGCTCCCCCACAATTATCTCTACTCGACCCATCCCAACTGCAAAAAACCAAAGAAACTGAAAAACAACAATGGTCAGATTTGAGAAAAAGTAAAATGACTTTCAACATATTGGAGATTTAGAGATTTTTGTCAGATATTACAGTAAAATTCTATCTCAGATTTCCTTTTCCTCTATAGTTATGGTTATAAGAAATTAATCTAGGATCAAATCTTCTTTCATATCTTAACATGCAATAATCAGATCTCATATACAATTGATTAGATTTTTGTTAGCTCAATAATATCTGTTTACACAATTGAAAAACCTATTTATAGGATGAAAATAACTAGAGAGGGAGGGAGATTGAGGAAAGATTTGTTAATCAGTATTTAACAATAAAACATGAAATATCAGAGGGGCAGTGAGCTCCTTTAAATCTCGTCTAACAGAAAAGATCAGAATTTTTATCGGGGGCAGTGAGCTCCTTTAAATTGTCTAACAGAAAATATCAAAATTTTACGATGGCCTTTACCATGGCCAATGTAAATTAAGGAAATAATTTTATAGAGTTCAAACTTGAAACAAATGTCATGAGCTCATATAGGTTGACTCAGATTTCAAAGGATGGAATCGAACTTTCGTTAAAGATATATTTGTGACAACGACTTAAGCGAGCCAGGTAAGTGACCTTACTATCGGCATGGTTATATTTGATGTTGACACGTGCCCTGTGGTTCTGCACGTGTCACATATATTGATATGTATGAATTGTCTGTGGATCGATATGCTTCCTATATGTTATGTTATGTTATAACATGTGGATTGTATGATAATAATTATGATACGATGTGCTCAAGGATATGTTTGAGATAGGATACGAGAAGGATGCACAAAACGAAATGTAACGATAGGAGTAAGATATGTTCATGAAATGTTAAGGGATACGAGAAGGATGCACAAAACGAAATGTAACGATAGGAGTAAGATATGTTCATGAAATGTTAAGGTTAGGTTACATATCGGAGTGCTGCTATGGATAGGAGAGATTGATGAAAGAATACGGTTAGATTATGGGTAGAAAGGGATAGGTTTGTGATAGATTGATAGAACGATAGTGTTAGGATACGTTCTTGTGATGATATGACTAAGGTACATTACGTAATGATATGTCTATGATAGGTATAAGAACGTCAAGGCTATGGTAAGTTAGAGAACAACATGACTATGAAGTCTTTATGTTATGACTTGTTTATGATATGATACATTGTATGCTAGATTATTGTGCTTAAGTACGCAGTCATGTGAACGTGAATGTATGCTATGTATGCTGTTTAGTCTGATGTGATGTGTAATGCATGTAACGATATGTTGTTCTTGAATGGTTATGGCATGATTGTATGAAATGTTTGAATGTAAACAACATGAATTGTATGACATGAAATACGGTAAACTGTCTGGAATCATAACCCCGATAGGAATATGTATGAAATGTAAATTGAAAATGAGAAGGATATGAAGCATAGAACGTGATGTAGAAGTAGTGAGGACCTCATGCATTATGTGTGTTCATGCATCTGGGGGGATACCCCTATCCCATCATATATCCAATGGAAGGACAACGATCGTTATGCTTTGCATGACAAAATTCGAACCTAAGCGCGAAGAGCTCAATTAATTTCAAATCTGTCACATTAACCACTCAAGCACATCAAAATTTGTTAAAAAAAACTATGTTTAATTTCATAAATTATGTAAAAGTCAAATGGTCAATTTGACTTATTCTTTGTGGAGATTAAAGGGGATCGAGAATAAATCCCATCCACAAATATATCGAGATTGAATCCCGGCCACAAATGTCTTTTGTCGGGAGACTATAAATACCCACAATATGTTATGTAAAAATTAGATTCGTTGATGAATGTAATTCAGATCTCAAATTGAGACGTTTCCCTTAGAAATTTGGGCATCATATTTGCCATTTCTAAGTTTCAAGTAATTCTTGTTATAGAATTGCATCTGAGCCATTCAATCAAGCCTTGATCAAGTTATATTGTGGAGTGACTCAATTTAGAACAAGGTTCCAAATCTTGCTTCTAGAGCTTCGATCGTAAGAGGTAATCTAATTCTAGCCTTATCTCTTGGTTGATCCAAATTTCGCATAAGGAGGCGTTAATTACTTTGATTCAAGGGTTCTTGCTAAAATAAAAGCTTGGATCGTTGGGCTGAGGATTAGGGTTGCCTTATCATTTTGGTATCAGAGCCAGGTGCATCTTTGTGGCCGACTCTAGAATTGATTTTATCTTTAATTTCCGTTATTGTTTATCGTCTTTTTAAATCTGTCATTTATTTTCTTACTGTCATTTCGAACGTTCTTCATTATCCTTCTACTTTGTTCTTAGTTTCCTGTTAAAGATCATATTTAGATCTTGAAAGAAAAAAAAAAAATCTTATCATATTGTCCTTAATATATTCTTATCATTAGTCGATTTTCACGTTTATTTGAAGATCAAATAAATTTCTATTCTCATTTTTCCCTAAAACATATAAATCAGGAATTGTTGTGTTCGATCTTCACAACCATTCTCTTTGCAATTCATTTTTTTTTTTCAGTGTGCAATTATATCCAAAAATATCTTTGTCTCTTATTTATTTGTTCATTTCTTGGTTTTATTTTGTTGTTACTACATAATTACCTTGTCTTGATTGTCTTGAATAGCTCGCT
>NW_019272406.1:24034-36059 GCF_002738345.1 Cucurbita maxima | reverse complement strand
CATTCGTCGAACTAACTATAAAGGAAGGGTTGGTTGGAAACCATGTCTATACTTCTTTGCTTTAATCACACGTAACTAAAGATATATAAGAACAACAGAATATGGAATGCCAGTCAAAACATAAAAAATTTCTTGCCATGTTAATAGTTAATGAATATGGTATGCACAAACATCAGACGTCACACTTCATGATTGGAGACCAATACAGTGAGCTAAGGTCGTCCATACCGTCCTTTGGTCGAATTATGTCAAGCAAATGTTGCAGCAAGCAAAGAGTTTTTAATAAGTTTGCTATTGCAAAGAGCTTGGTTTAAGGCACAAATGTCTCTGATGTGAAAGGCGCACCAATTCAATGAGATTTAAGTAACCATGAATAAGACACATGATACAACTTGTAAACGAAAAAATGCCCATGACTCTTGTTATTTTCTTCCACTACAAACCTTCTAGCCTCGTGCACTTTTTTGTCATTAACATTCTTAATTGAAATTAGAATTGAAGGAAACATTTCTCCACAACTTATTATGGAACACCTTTGATAGACAGTTTCAACAGATTTACTTTGTCGAGGAATAGTTTAAAATTCGATATTTATAGTTGAACGCTACTTAAATTGATGAAGTGAAATCTTACAATAGAGGTTAATAAATCATTTGTCTATTAGAAGGGAGCTTGAAATTAAATTCTTTATAGTTGGGATAAGGGATGTTTTAGTCCAATCAAGTATACTTTTTAATTTTAAAATAAATTATTTTTTTTAGTTTAAAATAAATTTATTTTTTAGTTTTAATTTTATTCCAAATAAATTAATTTTGATGTAGTGTTATGTGTTTTAATAAAATTAACAGTAACTTAATCAACAAAAATTTGTATTTTTTTTTAAATTATAAGCTAAATTAATAAAAATACCATTGAACTTTGCACTTTATCTAAAAAAAATTACTCATGATTTTTTTTTTTTTGAAAATACGATTGAATTTTCAAAAAAAAAAAGCTTCAAAACTACTGTTTAACTTTCAGAAGTGTTTAAAAAAAGATAGATGAGGAGAAAATTGTGTTCATGGGGAGAAAATTGAAGGTTATTTTAGGGGAAGGTTTTCAAGATCACTATAAGATCCTGAAAACATAACAAGAAGTAATATCCTAGCTTAAGGTCGCCATTAAGAACCTACTAGTAGGCTACTTACTATGTTTTACTCACTCCATGTCTATCATTTTTTTTCAAGTAACTAAGAGTTGGTCGTGGATGAGAGCGGACTTTGGAGTGTGGGCCATAGACTAACCTCTGTTTTTAATCTAGTATTTTTTTTCATCTTTTGAGTCTACTTCTTATTTTGTGTTTGTAATGAGTATGTATATGTAACACCCCGAAAATGAAGGAAATTAGCTCCCATAAGAATAAGTCACTCATGAAAGACCCAAAGGATAGAAAGGAAAAATTTAAAGTATTAAGCAAGATTAAGGGACTTAGTCAAGTCACTCTGTGCCTAACAAGTGATTTCAAGGAGTTAAAGGCCTTTTGAAAAGGATTGGAAAGGAAAAAGTAAATGAAGAGGGCAAAAAAAAAAAGTCATTTTATCAATTATCAAGAATTTTTAGGGATTTGTAATTCCTTATCTAGAAGGAATCCCAAGATTCAAAATAAGGAAAAAATGATAACAAGCGATTAGGAATTTGTGGGAAAATTATGGATTGTTCGAGAATAATAATAATAAAATATTCAAAAAGTGGAATATTACCAAAATACCCCTGGAAGAATGGATAGTTACAGAAATGGCACTCTAATTAGAATCAGAGCATCTATCGTGACCATCCGAGTAAAATCCTTCGAACTCAAATCTCAACCGTCGAATCTCCTCCAAAATTTGATATGTTCTAGAACGAACACGCACGGATCATCACATCCAACGACTATTATTCAAAGCCAAGGTCGGTAAGGCTATGATCGGAGTTGATATCTCCGAAAAATTTTCCAAGAAGTTCGATCTCTAAATAACGAAGATTCTGGAGCTCTCAAAGTCGGTTTAAGCATCTCCTATAAAGTCTGAAATAGGAGCAACAATACGAAATAAGAATCGAGAAAGGTCGATTCCCCAATCGAAGGCAATGAACGTTTAGATTATGGGTCTCCTACTCTCAGATTTCTTCCAAATTCGAGAGCAATCCTCCACCATTTCTCTTCAATCTTATTCCTACAGTTTCTCAACAAGATTACCCACAAGTTCTATGAAGGAATAGAGTGCTGAAAATGCCTAGAAACCATTCCCCCAATTCAATCCGCCATTGAAGAACTTCAATAAAAACTTGAAAATCCAATCCGAGGATACATGATGACTCGTCGAGCAAAAATGATTCCAATCAGTTTCTACACCTCCAAGGAATGCTTCCATAAAAGACCACGAAGAAAAATAACCTCGAGAGCATGCCGAATTGAAGGAAATAAGTTTCAAAATTAAATTAGGGATAAGAGTCGAATTCCTATCTACGATCTCTTTTCCTTCAAATTAATGATTCCTCTAGTTTCAGAGGAAGAAGTTTAGTAAACTTGATGAAGGAATCTAGAGCTGAAACGTCATCGAACAAACTACCCACGAGATCGAAATCTTGCGTTTCGAGTGAGTAGCATACCGAGAACGATTTCTAGAAGTTAAAGTCCTACACTAAAAGACGTTCCTCCAAAACCAATTCCTTTAGCTTGAAGATAAGATATGGAAGAGGTTCAATGAAGAAATAGGGCATTGAAACCCCTAGAATCGGCTACCCAATAAGAAATCCTTTGTTTTATCTCCAACGATAAATCAGATTTTGGATGAACTTTGGAAGCGAATATCTTAGGCTACAATCCACGAGAAGGTATCAAATAAATCCCTAGCCCTTTCTTGTAACATCCATCTTTAAGTTTCACGATGAAATAAAGGAGAGAAACGTTGTAAATGTGGCTGTACAAGCCGAGTTTCAAATGGCGGCGATGCGAAAAATGCGCATCTTTTTCCTGTTTAGAGGAAGAAAACGATGATACGCCCAGTTCAACTGAACTGTCCAAGTCAACTCAAAATTTGACCTTTTCTCGAATTTTCTCAATTGTAACCCCATTCCAGACTGATTCTCGTAAAAAAAATTATGGTTTCATAAACTAGACACAATAAGGAGTATGTGGAAGGAAATTTGAAGTAATTCAGATACTGGAAGCTCAAGAATGGAGGTCCCAAACGTCGACGACGAGACAAGTATGCCCCTTTGACTTTTTGTTAAGAAATACTTGTAGAAATCGCTTGGATTTTCATATGAACCCTAAACCAAGTCTGAATTAAGAATATATTAAAGAAAAATCCGAAGAACTGTGAGTTAAGACCCTGAACCAATCAAATAGCTCGAGATTTAAGTAATGTTAAAATAACTCACTATCTGAGCTCCGCTGTCTATCAAATTTTAATACTAAGCATTTATAGGAGGTTGAGGTTAGATATGAAATTTGGTGATCATTGGATAAGGATAAGTAGGTAAACCAAGAAACGGTGTAAAATGACCTTAAGGGGTAAAAACTATATTATTTCAAACCCTCCAGTGTTGCTTCTACTTTGCATGAAAATGCTTCCACTAAATCATGTTACTAACTAGTTGGTTTGGTTCGGTTCAATTCTTGGGTCCACTAGATTGAATCGACCTAGTGCAATTAAACTCTTGATAATATAAAAATCATAAGTTTCTTAAATTACGTTAACTTAAAAGTTTAACCCCTAGTTTTTTTTAGAATGTTTAGCTCTGTGTCTAGTTGATCTCTAAATGCTTAAAAGTATCTAATAAAACTTCTATTTAAGGAACTTTTCTGTATAAGTGATGTAAGACTTCAGGTTTATTATTAAGGACCTATTATCCTACCATAAAACTACCATAAAGGTATAATCGACCTATTATCCTTCCACCAATAGGAGCAAAAGGCAACGTTACTAAGTGAAACTAGTTTCATGTCATTTATTCAACAATAAGGGTGTTAGCATGCATTTGGAAATGAACTCATATTTAAAAAATTTAGATAAAATAGAAAAGAATTGTTATCTCAATGATAATGATACTATGTGAAACTAGCCTCAAGATGCTTCCTTAACTCTTAGGGGCGGTAAACCAACGGTTCCTTCACCCAAGACCCATGGCCCAACTCCCAACATGGAAGGGATAATCTAGAGAATCATTCCAAGAACCCTAACGGATGGGTTACAAACTCACATTATCAAGCTCGACAACAAACAATGTCGCCGGCAAACTTATGAAGACTACATGAAATTATGAATATATTAATGTTGGATTTTTTTAATTTACCGATTTTTAAAATGTTAAATTATGTAAAATTACTGGCAAATAAGAATATTTTAGAGAGCTTTTCCTTTTTATTTAAGATTTTTATATTTAAGAAAAGAGAAAATGAATAAAAATAGGAGACATTTTATAGATTTAGGAATGAAATAAGGGTATTTAAAAAGTTAAAAAACAAGGAGATGAAATATTAATGATATTAATGGGTCAGAGGTTGAAGAAGAGGAGTGAGTGAAAAAAAAAGGGAGATGATTTATGCAACTCACTAATAGTTAGAACCTTATTTTAGAATGTTAAGGGCATTAGTTTTGAAAGTTCATGAATATTTTTGGTACTAGTGGTTTTGTCATATAAGAATGCAACTTATATTAATATTCATACTAAAAAATTACTTTTTTATGTTTAAGTCACGATCCATTTCTGGTGGGTTCTCGAAGCACGGATTTCAAGTTAAAAGAGGTTGAACACAAAGTAAAATGTTTTCTCGAAATAAAAAAAGAATTAAAATATAAATGAACGTATATATTTACAATATATTCAAAATAGAGTTTATAGGCTCATAGTACAAAATATGGGATAGGTTAAAAAAAATCATTTTAAAACATAAAAAATAGTTTTGGTGGGTGTTGTTGGTCTAGGGCAACTACGGTTAGTTACATGAAAAAGATGGAAAAGATGGAGTGAGTACAAGGCTCATAAATAGCCTAATTGTAAGCTTGGAATAAGGTTTGGAATCGATAATTATTCTTATTTCAGTAGCCTAATTGTAAGTTTTTAACCATGTTCATATGGGTGCTTGGATACCACATTCTTTTCTTAATGATAGCTTGGTTCTTGTCCAAGAATAGTGGGTTCTATGTTGGGGAGGACTTTGGAATAAGGTTTGGAATTTGGAATCAGGTTTGAAATCAGTAATTATTCTTATTTCTTTTCCTTTAGACACTTGGTAGTCGGGAGCAAATCGAACAAATTGTCTGTCCAACCAAATTTGAATTGGTGACCTCTTGATGTGCAATCAAATGCTCTACCACTAAGCTATGAACCCATTTTACATGATTTTAGCCTTAGTGACCCCTTCTACCAAGTGTCAGTCCAAAAGTATAAAAAGTGTCGGTCGAAAAGAGAAAGGCCCAACCAAGTTCAAACGGGTGACCGGTTAAATTCTCTACCGCTGAGCCATAGATCTATTTTGTAGGATTTTAACCTGAGTGACCCCTTAGACATAGTGTCGGTCCAAAAAGTGTAACAAATTTCTATCCAAAATAGAAGGGCCCAACTAGGTTCAAATTGGTGACCTCTTGATCTACAATCAAATGCTCTAACATTGAGCTATGGACCCATTTTGTATGATCTCAACCTTAGTGACCCCTTCTATAGATTATCGGTCCAAAAGTGTCCTTACCGAATCGACTATGGACCAATTTTGTATAAATTGGTGGATTACCTATCGAAAATTAAACACAGGTCGTTAGATTCAAAGTCGAATGTTCTAACCACTACACCATAGAACCACTTGTTAAACTTTATTTTGGCAGCGATTTTGATAAGCGCCAATAACGCTAGATTTTGCAAAGCTAGAGGTCGTAATATCCTTGCAAACTTTCACAAAGAAAGCTAACTTTACGAATTGATTTCAACCAGGAGCATGTTAGAATGATAAATAACTCTTAGATTGAACTTGGAATCTATGATTGTCACTCTTAGATTCCAAGACGACTCACTCAAGAATTAACTTGATCACGACTAATCTAATGAATAGATTTTAACACCAAACCTAAAACAAGGTTTGAAAGAAACATAACACCAAAAGGTTTCAAACACAAAGTTTTTGTATTCCAAATTGTCTTCAAACTTGAATACTACAAGCATTTAAATAGGCTAAAAAGATAATTCAAACATAGTTCATCTACAAACTACCCAAAGCTATTAAATACAAATTGAAGAAAATAAAAAATAACATAAATAATCTTAAATGTAATTGAACTCCGGAAGATAAAAAGTCTTCAAATTACATTCCAATGTCAAGTGATATTTTATTACCACTCAATTCTTTTCTTGATTTATTGTAGTTGAACTTAAAAGTATGACAAATAAGCTCGATTTATTTTAAATTTCCTTTAAAATTTTTGTGCACAAAATACAATGGAAATAATATATTTTTTTTTTACTGTTTTGTAATTTGTATGGTATTATTAGAGGCTTTTCAATGAAATATGATAATTGATTCCCTATCCTCTTTGACAATTTTAGATACCTCCAATATTTGATGCGTCACTTTTCACTATGAGATCTGCCCTTGGATCAATAAGACTTAAGCAGAGAGTTTATTTGACTAATGATTTGATTTTTTTGGGTTGTAGAGATATCCTTTACAAATCAAAACTTTGTATTATTTTCAAGACACTCATCAAGACATTTGTAAATGTGCCTGATATCTTGAAGGATTTAAGACATGTAATTGAGAGAACCTAAATTTTTTTTGAAGTTGGCTTTTCTAGGATACGTCATCACGAAAGTTTGACACAAACTCAATGGACCATTGGATGGGTTTTATAAGGCTAAAATAAATTTAAAATCCAAGAAAACGGATCTGAGTTTGATATTATTTGATTTTGGCTATGGACACAACTAGTTGATTTCTTTTGATTACATTAATGAATGTATGTAGATGTTTAAAGTGTTGATCTTAATGGTTTTAGAAAATATCAACACATCATCATTATAAACTATTGAAATTTTTTGAAAGGATTGAAAATATCATTCATAATCATCTGAAATTCGGATGGAGTGCTTTTTAGCCTAAATCGCATGACGTTCCTCACATATTTTCTAAACTGGACATTAAATGCTATTTTATATTTGTCCTTTTAGGAAATTAGAATTTTTCGAAATCCCAATTTCATATCGAATTTTATAAAAACATTTGACTCTAAATTCTTTTTATCAAATCATTTTTTATTTGGTTTGGATATCTTATTTATTCTAAAACCTTATTCAAAGGTTTGTAGTTAATTACGAGTATCAGAATTTCTGGTTTCTTTTCAACATGTTGTTAACCTAAAACGTCAGACATGACCACATGCTCTTTAAAGACCTTATCAGCTTCCTCTTTAAAATATCACCTAAAATTTCAAAGTATTTAGTGTTTGATGCTTTTTGACTTAACCCTAGGGTTTTATTTACGGTGAACTTGTGATAATTTTTGTCAAATTATATATTTGAATACCTAATACATTAGGATATAATATCTTATTTAAATAATATTAAAATGTCATAGAATATCATAATATATGTTTAATTAATATGAACCTCATTCAAATTTCAAATATATATTTTTATTTAATGTTTATGATACACGTCAATTATTTTATTATTTAACATATCAAATATGTTAATATGATTTGAATTATATTTCAAGACTATAGGAACTTACTCAGAGGACTTGAGAGCTACGTTGGCCCACAATGCATCTCATGGACGATACAAAACTATGGTGGCGCTCGAAGGTGAATTGTATAAAAAACTAGTCATGCACCAAAAAATCATGGGAAGACCATTGATGGAATTGAAGCAATCGACGCTCCCCTGGATGGGTTTCCAATCAAAGACCTAATGTTTGATGTTGACTCTTTTGAAGAAAGAGCCACACGATCGAAGAACAAGAAACGTGGCAGTAGCTCTGAAAACTCTATCACACACAATAAAAATTGTGTCGAAGAGTTAGACATTACACAAAAGATATGGCTTTCATCGAGGATTCCCGAGTTTGATTCTCGACAATGAAATTTTATTTTCTTATTTCTTTTATTTTATAGTTTCATGTTTAAACTTTACCTAGGTTTGAGAAGCATTATAATGGATGAGTTCAATAGTATCTTAAATTCAAAAGACTCTTATGAACTTGGTTTGAGAGTCACTATAATGATAAGTTCAATAGTATCTTAGATGATATAAAAAATGGGTCATGCACCAAAAACTCATGGGAAGACCATTGATGGAATCGATGCAATCGACGCTCCCTTGGATGGGTTTCCAATTAAAGACCAAAGATAAGAAAAAGTCACACGATCGAACACCTCGAAATGTCGCGATAGCTCAAAGAACTTTACCATACAACCTGAGAGTTGAGGGCTACAGGAACTTTCTCATACGACCTGAGAGTTACGTTAGCCGCAATGCATCTCATGGACGATGCAAAACTATGATAGTGCTCGAAGGTGAATGGTATAAAAAAGAGTCATGAATCATATAGCTCATGGGAAGATCGTTGATGGAATCGATGCAATCGACTCTCCCCTGGATGGGTTGCCAATCAAAGACCTAACATTTGATGTGGACTCTTTTGAAGAAAGAGCCACACAATCGAACAACTCGAAACATCTCGGTAGCTCTGAGAACTCTAACATCGGGAAAGACGTGTCAAAAAGTTAGACATTAAGCAAAAGATCATGCTAAAACTCTTCAACGATCTGACAAAAGACTTCAGGACATTTACACCAAAACTCCATTGTCGTTTAGCGATTATGATATCTGGCTTTCATCGAGCAGACGTGGGTTCGATTCTCGACAATGGAATATTATTTTCTTATTTCATTTTATTTTATAGTTTCTATCATAGATTAAAAAGACTTTTATGAACTTGGTACCTTTGTTAGAGTTATGTTATAGATATTTGGTTCAATGTTAATAACTGGGGTTGAGGTGATTCAAATGATTAATGCGATAATCTAGTCGTTTTCAAGGTCTCTCTTGTTGAACGACATCATGGTTGAGATGAAATGTTAATAACTGGGGTTGAGGTGATTCGAATGGTTAATGCGATAATCCAGTCGTTTCCGAGGTCTCTCTTGTTGAACTACATCATGGTTGAGATGAGAACCCGAGTGAGTTTGACAAGTTGGGCTATAGAGAACCACCCCTCAAGCCAAGTTCATGTGGGCTTAACAAACTTAAAATCCAAGAACACAACCCCTTAAATGGAAACTTGGATGGGAATTAAAAAGCTTTGTTTTTGACGTAGAACAATACTTAAGGTTATTGGAAATTGCTCATAGGACCTAAGAGTTACGTTGGTCGCAATGCATCTCATGGACGATGCAAAACTATGGTAGCGCTCGAAGGTGATTGGTAAAAAAAAGGGTCATGCACCATAAACTCATAGGAAGACTATTGATGGAATCGAAGCAATCGACGCTCCTCTGGATGGGTTGCCAATCAAAGACCCGATGTTTGATGTTGACCCTTTTGAAGAAAGAGCCACACGATCGAAGAGCTCAAAAAGTCTCGGTAACTCTGAGAATTCTATCACACACATGAAAGGACGTGTCGAAGAGTTAGACATTACCCAAAACATCATAGTAAAACTTTTTAGCAATTAGACAAAAGACTCCAAGACAAATACACTTAAAATTCATAATTGTCCAACGGTCTGGATATTTGGATTTTACATAGGAGATTCTGGTTTGATTCTCTGAAATGGAATATTATTTTCTTATTTCTTTTTATTTTATAGTTTCATCTTTTGTAACCAATTATATTTAAACTTTACCCAAGTTTGAGAGGCACTTTAATGGTCAAGTTCAATAGTATCTTAGATTAAAAAACTTTTATGAACATTGTACCTATGTTAGTGTTTTGTTATAGATATTTGTTTCAATTTCAACAAGTGGGGTTGAGGTGATTCAAATGGTTAATGCGATAATCCATCTATTTTTGAGGTCTCCCTTGTTGAACGGCATCATGGTTGAGATGAGCACCCGAGTGAGTTTGACAAGGAGACCCGAATTTAAACTTTACCTACGTTTGAGAGGCACTAGAATGGTCAAGTTCAATGGTATTTTAGATTAAAAAAACTTTTATGAACTTTGTACCTTTGTGAGTGTTACTTTGTACCTTTGTTTGTATTACTTTGTACCTTTGTTAGTGCTATGTTATAGACATTTGGTCAAGTTCAACAAGTGGGGTTGAGGTGATTCAAATGGTTAATGTTACTTTATTTGATTCAAATTGTTAATGTGATAATCGAGTTGAACAGTTACCAGTTATTTCCAAGGTCTCTCTTATTGAACGCCAACAAGGCTGAAATGATTGAGATGAGCACCCGATTGAGTTTGACAAAATTGAAATAAAATCAAATAAAATCACTCAAACAAATCAAACAAATTGAAAAAAATTAGCCTTATGACACTTCCTTCAACTCGAAGGGGTGGTAAACCAAGGATTCCTTCGCCCAAGACCCATGATCCAACTCCCAACATGGAAATGATAAGTTATAAAATCATTCCAAGAACCTCAATGGATTCATTACAAACTCACATTACCAATCTGGACAACCGGACGTGTCGCTGGCGTTAGAAGAACGACTGCAACAGAGCCATCATGGGGATAGAAGATCTCGTTCAAGGACGATAGACCAACCGTAATCTTCAGCCCAACAAGCCAAGCTTTTGTAGAAGCAAGAACCTTTAATTGAAGAAATTAACACCTTCTTATACAAAATTTGGATAAACCAAGAGATAAAGCTAGAATTAGATTATGAGATCCAAGAGTGAGAAGCAAGATTTGAAACCTTTTTCTAAATTGAGTTAGTCCACAATCAAACTTGATCAAGGCTTAATTAAATATCTCAGATGCAATCTACCACAAGAATTGGATGAAACTTAAAAACGACAAAGATATGCTCAGATTTCTATAAGAGGGAACCTCTCAACTTGAGAGATCAATTTCATTGATCACAAATATGCTTTTACATAATAATTTGTGGGTATTTATAGTCTCCCCACAAAAAAAGTTAGTGCCCGTGATTTAAGCTCGATCCCTTTAAATCTCCACAGAAGACGAAGTCAATTTGAGCATTACAAACTTTATGAAATTAAAATAATAAATAAAGTTTTCTAACCACTATGAAATGATGCTTGCAACTTCATCCGCTACTTCAACTGTGCAAATATTTACTTTTGAATCTCCAAATGGTATTGACTCAAACGAATCAGCTAGTAACACATGAAATGATGGTTGAACCTAGCCTATCCAATTTTGTAGATGAAACATGAATGCTTGTTGAATCTTCTTGGCCTTGGGTTGTGTAAAATGTCCAGTTGGAACACCGTGATTTTTATCATCATCCCCCTCTTCAAAAGGATTCGTCCTCGAATAAAAAAAATCATCACCTACATCAAAAGAACTCAACTCAGTAACATTGAAAGTAGAATGTACACCGTGGTTCTTATCATCATCCCCCTCTTTAGGATTCGTCATCGAATCAGAAAAATCATCACCTTCAATGGGACTCAACTTAGCAACATTGAAAGTAGAATGTATTGACAATTCTAAGGCAAGATCAATTTTATTGTTTCATGCAATAAGAACAATAAAATGAGTCATTTTACTAAATGTGTTACAGAGCATTTATAGTGAAATAAAGAATTAGGAATCCATCACGCTATCTTTAGATCTACAGACATACTATCTATGCTTAACATTAAAATAAATGAACGTGGATCGAACACGTTTCCTTTTCACTATGACGCTCTCCACACTAATATTAAAATTGAAAATTCATAATGCAAAGGTATTTCCACTAATTTTAGTTTGAACGTGGATCAAACACGTGACCTTCAGATATTCAATCTGAAGCTCTCCCAAGTGAGCAATCACTAAAAATGAAAATTCATCAGTAAAGGTATTTTAGCTGATTCATTGAGATTTTAACAAG
>NW_019272406.1:23263-24024 GCF_002738345.1 Cucurbita maxima | reverse complement strand
TGAGCAATCACTAAAAATGAAAATTCATCAGTAAAGGTATTTTAGCTGATTCATTGAGATTTTAACAAGGAATAATGACTAATTTTTTTATTGAATAGTCAGGTTTTGCGAAACAGGTGTGGTGAACATGGATATCGAACACGTGACCTTCAAATCTTAAATTTGACGCTCTACAAACTGAGCTATCCCCGCTAACATTAAAAATGAAAGTTTTTTAAGTAAAGGTATTTCCGCTAATTAATTGAAATTTTAGAAAGAAATAATCACTAATTTTAAATTGAAGAGTCAAATTATGCAAGATCGAATATGAGACCTTTAGATCTTCAATCTAACGCTCTCTCAACTGAGCTATCCACACTAACATTAAAAATGAAAATTCATCCTAAAGGTAATTTCGCTAATTCATTTTAATTTTAAATAGAAATAATCACTCATTTTTAATAAGATATTCAAGTTATCCAACTTGTATAAGGTGTGGTGAACTAGAACACGTTAGGTATTTTCGATAATTCATTGAGATTTCAAAAAGGAATAATGACTAATTTTAGATTGAATAGTCGGGTTATGCAACTAGAATCAGGTGTGGTGAACGTGTTGATCAAACACGTGACCTTCAAATCTTCAGTCTTAGGTTCTCCCAATAGAGCTATCCTGCTAATATTAAAAAAGAAAATTCATAAGTAAAGGTACTTCCACTAATTCAGTATATTTAAAAAAGAAATAATTAATAATTTTAGATTGAATAAGCAAGTTATGTTTTT
>NW_019272406.1:15494-23199 GCF_002738345.1 Cucurbita maxima | reverse complement strand
TTCATCAGTAAAGGTATTCGGTACGCTTCTGAAAATTCAACAAAAGGCAATAGTATTAGACCGAGATGCCAGATTTAAATCTCGCTTCTGGAAAATTCAACAAAAGGCATTGGGTACACAGTTATAGTACGACATTCCACCCATAAATAGATGGTCAAACATAAATGCTCAAGCAAATATTGGAAGACATGTTGAGGGTATATGTGAATGATTTTGCAGGAAGATGAGATAAGTACCTACCCCTTATGAAATTTTCTTATAATAATAGTTGTCAAGCCACCATACAAATGGCCACATAGGAGGTTCTCTACGGACGAAGATTTCGATCCCCTGTCTTTTAGGAAGAAGGAGGCAAACAACAACTATTGGGCAGTAGCTGGTGCAAATTACCAACGCCGCAGTCCAGAAGATTAAAGCTAGGATACAAACCGCACAAAGCGGAGAGAAAAGCTATGTAGACCTAAGGTGCAAGGACATGGAATTGTAGGTAGGGGATCATATATTCCAAAAAGTTTCACATGAGAGGGGTGCACAGGTAGGGTAAAAAGGTAAGCTAAGCCCTAGGTTTATCCGTCCGTTTGAGATATTAGAAAGGATTGGATATGTGGCCTATACAATCGGGCAATTCCTAAATTTCTCTACAGTACGTAATATCTTTCGTGTATCCATACTACGGAAGTATACCCTAGATCCTTCGCACGTACTAGCTCATGAAACAAATAATAGACAAGAAATTCAAAAGATTGAGAAACAAGGAAATCGCTCTTGTTAAGGTCCTATGGAAGAATCATAGAGTAGAAGAAGCCACTTGGGAAACAGAAGGCAAATAAGAACCTTGTACCCTGACCTATTTTAGAATAAGCACTTTTGATGACCGAAAGTTTTCAAAGGAGAGGAGAATTTGCAACACTCAAGGTCTCCAATAAGAGACCGTGTATAATCCCTACTAAGTTGTATCTAGAATCAAAGAACAAGTACAATTGAAAAAACATTGAAAAAATTGTACTTTTTCTATTTTTTATAAACTTCCAGAATCATTCAATTTTTTATAGAACAATAATTACAAGGTGCTTAAAAAAGGAAGGCTCCGATCGGAGAAGATTTTTCTGGGAGAAGATTTTTCTGGCAGAAGATTAATAAAAATCAATAATGAAATTATAGAAATTCTAGTGTTTCAATGGTAGTGAAAAATCCGTCTATAAATTATGAATTAGGGTAGACTATTAGGGGCAAGAAGCAAGCTTAATCGAGTACCCAATCGAGAGATACAAGTTTTTGGTTTTGGGGTATCGTGTTCATGGGTTTACCTCGAATTCGAGAACTATAGTCCACTATTCATTTCCAAACTTGTTCCTACACCTTCTAAAAAAGTTTACCCATAAGTTTGGTGAAGAAAAGAGGTCCTCAAAGTGCTAGTAGGTTTTCACACAAATCAGTCCATGTTAGGTTACCCTCTAATGTTTTCCTAAGCTAAAACCTCAACTCCTAAAGCCTATCCCAAGACATTATGTATAAACCTAGGTTCATCGATAATCCATGTACCAAGTACCTAGAACTATGTGAATAGCATGCTAAATAAGTAACCATTATCTGCCATTACAATGTGTACTAAAAGGCCCCTATTCCTCTTTAGGTAGGATATCCTGCAATATGTATCATGAGCTGGATGTTATGATAGGCCTACCTTTCCCATCAGCTAAACGAGATGTCCTGCACCACGATTTACCAGTAGGCTTACATGATTATGACGACACCACTCATGTGTTCATGGGGAGAAAATTGAAGGTTATTTTAGGGGAAGGTTTTCAAGATCAGTATATGATACATGACACGATGACCTCTTATGTAATTGTAACATTCATACTTTAGGACTATAATTAACTATTATGTAATTGTAACCTAAAGTAAATAAAAAGTCTTCAAATATATTAATGAAATACAAAAACTCTAAATTACTCTAAAATGTAATCCACCAAAATTTATAACATGAAACTTCATTCTTCTCCAATGTGCCATGAATTGAAATATTTTTTGATAATTTCTACAATATTTTCTTCGTATCTTCATTGAAGAATATTGTATGATTGATGTCCCTTGGTCCATATCAAATATTATCATAATAAGGTCAATGAGGGGAATACACCAATTGTTGGGCAACAAAGTCAACACAAAGAAATTAGAAAAGAAATATGAAAATTTGAGTTGTGAAAGGTGTAAATTGGAAAGAATCTTAGTGCTCGAGGATAATGTAGTGTTATGAAAACTAGCTAGATTGAATCTTCAAAGATTAATGCAAATTTTGTGAAAATTTAGAGGAACCTTTTTAGTATGTTTGCAATAGCTTAGTCATGCAGCAACAACGTAATGCTTCAAATACTCTTCCTTAGATTAAATACTAATGGTTCGTGAGGTCAGAAGTCTTTCTTTAATGTTAAGGATATTTAGTACTAAAGTATAACTTACCATATATATCATATTTGATATTTTATTATAGGATATTTGTCTTCTATCACAGCTCTTTTCATTTATTGTTATTCCTCTATCCTTTATAATTTATTTGATTATTTGAAAACTTCATTTATGTCGGGTGGTTTTAGCAAATACATGAGATTATAATGATGTTGTTAATATAACACATGCGGAAGCAATTTGGATCTTAGGCACTTTTAGAACATCAATTATAGTAAATAACTAGCATGTTCATGAGTATTAAAACTAAATGAGTTTGAATACTAACCTTTTGTAGTTCAAATTCCTTTTTCCTCACAAACCGCTTTCGAACCACCACTAGTGTCTTCTCCACTATCCTCTAGCCTTAGAACGAGATTGTGGAATCCGGTGAGTGATTAAACTTGGGAGGGATTTTGTATATATGAAGAGAGTGTCTGTGAGAGGTTTTTCTCAAGGTTTTTCACCAAGAAGAAGACATTTCATGTTTTATGATCACTCTATTTATAGAGTCATGTTTGCATGTTCATGCAAATTTGAGATCACCAAATTTTGACACTCAAAATTCCACTCAAATTTGTAGGGTTTATTTGGCAAACATGCAAGTTTGGCTAAACAAAATTTTGACACCTCAAAATTCCACTAATATGGATTTTTCCATTCAATGAAGTCAACATTTTGACTTTCTCCATTTTGATTCAACAATCAATTTGAATTATAAATTTTAAATTAAAGTAATATTTAATGATTAATTAAATATTTAATAATAATTCAAATGTCAATCCCAATTAATTCCGACACATATTTGATTAAGATATTAAATTTTATTTAAATATCTCAGATTCTTTCTTTTTGTTTAATTCGTAAATAAAACAAAAATGCAGTTAAATATATCGTATATATGTAGTGCATTCTCCCTAATTTGAATTCGAACACTTCGAACTCACTCGTCACACTGTTCTATGGTTTAGTTCGATATGAGCTACCAGAGGGACCTAATGGACCTATAGATCATGGGCTCCAACGATCCAAGATTAACCGGTTAAACTCATTAACTTTGTTAACCAACATTCGTTAAGTACTAGGACATTCCACTATAGCCTAGTAGTTGCACTCCACTCACTATAGATATATTTTTGTCCATTTGATATAACCATGATTAGTAAATCGATCCTTCACAGGTTGCTCGTAACTAGAGCTGGGTCAATTTACCGTTTTACCCTTGAAGTTACTTCTTGTTTCTTATGTCTCACTGATCCTCTAATGAACAATTGGTTTGTGGTCCAACCAGTAAACCGGATCCCTCTCAGGCCAATGAGAGGGTGGGGCCCCTTATTCAAGACCTGGAGTCAGTAATTAAGGGAACTACCTCTCTTCTATCCCTAAAAGTGGGTAGGAGTGAATTCCATCTTGCACCCCACGTCCTCAGCCATTTACCCAGTCTTACCCCTGAAATGAGAGACCTATTGAGTTGGCGAACTTGAGCCACTCTCACCTATGCAAATCTAAGGATAATTCCGAATAAACAAGGAGTTCATGGTTAGCTCAAGATTAAGATCGAGTTACTTAGGTCATCGAATGAAAAGAAAATAAGTCTCAACAGTAAACGACATTATAAAGTGAGAGTGATTTTCTTCATGGTCTGATCTTATGCAATACTCATAGCATAGGACGCCCCCACTCGCATGACTCCACATGTACAATTTTAGTGATCGCATTGTTTATATCATATACAAAAGTGGGCCGCATCCATAGTGTTCTCAGGATAAGGTACTCAGCCTTATCCTTATACTATAGATCATATTGACTATATACTTGAACTTGATCAACTCTTATGTCTCTACATATAGTTCAAGTAATCATACTATAGACAGAGTGTTCTTAGTTTATTGGATTTAGATTAATGATCGTAAAGTTCACTTTATTCAATAACAACCTTTACTGAATAAACAACAATAATAACGTTATTGAAAATAAAATATGCTTTTGTTTACAAACTATGAGTTTTAGGACATAAAACCCAACAAACTCCCACTTGGACTAAAACTCTAGTGGGGTTTTATAACGTTGAGTAGAGAGAAAGACATAAATACAATAAACTAGGGCATCACATACTCATGCCTTTTCTCCCACTTGCCATAGATTACCTAACTCGTAATCCCAGACTCACTAGGTGCCCTTCATACACTTTAGCCGTGAGGGGCGTTGTAAATGGATCAGCAATGTTGTGCTCTGAAGCTATCTGTGTGACGATCACATCTCCTCATTACACAATCTCTCTTATGAGATGATATTTGGGCTCAGTATGTTTTCTTCGCTTATGGCTTCTTGGTTCTTTTGAATTTGCAAACCCTTTGCTCGTGATCCTGTTCAATGAACCCCTCTTGTTGAGCCATATAGATACTCTCTTCAAGATTGCCGTTTAGAAAGGATGTCTTAACATCAATTTTTCAAATTTCATAATCATAAAATGTGGCAATAGACAAGAGTATTCTAATCGATTTAAGCATAGCAATAGGAGAGAAGGTTTCTTCATAGTCCACCCCCTCTCTTTGGGTATAACCCTTTGATACTAGTCGAGCTTTAAAGGTCTGTAGCTTACCGATTTGGTCTCGTTTCCTCTTATAGATCCACTTGCAACCAATAGGTTTTGCCCTATCTGGTTGATCTACAAGTTCCCAGATTGAATTGAAGTACATTGACTCCATTTCAAGATTCATGGCTTAATCCACTGATCTCTATCTTCATCATTCATTGCTTGTTCATAGATCAATGGATCCTCAATGCCATCATCAGGTATGATGACTTGAGTTTCTGCCAAACCCAAGTAACGATCGGGTTGAGTTATAACCCTCCCACTACGTCGAGGCATTCTCAACTCTTGAGAAGGATGTGATTGACCATAAGTGTCAGCTCCATCAACAACTCTTATTGAAGGACCAGCTTGATCAACAACTCTTGTTGTTGTATCAGTAGCTTCTTTAGAAATCTCACTTAATACTTGTTCGCTACGAGGTTGATGATTTCTTACGTGATCTTCCTCTAAGAATGTAGCGTTTGTTGATACAAACACTCTATTTTCTTGAGGGTCATAAAACAAACCATCTTTCGTCTCTTTGGGGTATCCTACGAATAGACATAATTTTGAACGACGTCCTAATTTCTTGGAATTTTGCACCAACACATGTGCATCCCTAAATTCTGAAGTGACGTAAACTACCTTTACGCCCTTTTCATAACTCATAAGGTGTTTCTGAAACACTCTTAGTAGGAATCATGTTCAAAATGCATGTAGCAGTCTCCACTACATATCCCCAAAACGGATCGGGTAATTGAGCGAAACTCATCATTGATCGAACCATGTCTAACAAAGTTCTATTTCTCCTTTCTGATACACCATTTTCTTGAGGCATACCAGGGGCTGAGAGTTGTGACCTTATTCCATGTTCTATCATATAGTCCTAAAATCTTAAGTCCATGTACTCTCCTCCTCGATCTGATCGAAGTGTTTTAATAATTTTACCTAATAGATTCTCAACCTCAGTCTTATACTCTCTGAATTTTTCAAGAGCTTCGAGCTTGTGACGTATTAGATAAAGATAGTCATACCTTGAATAATCCTCAATAAATCTGATGAAATATTCATACCCTCCTCGTGCTTTGACATTCATTAGACCACAGAGATCTGTATGCACGAGTTCTAAGGTTTCTTTGGCTCTATAACCTTTTTCGAAAAACGATCGTTTAGTCATTTTACCCTCAAGACAAGACTCACATGGAGATAAATAGTTGTCTTCTAACTTATTTGGAAGTCCATTTTTATCCAATCTATCAATCCTATTGAGATTAATGTGGCCTAGTCTTAAGTGCCAAAGATAGGTATTAGGAGAAATCTTTTGTCATTTATTTTGAGTTTTAGCTTTTTTAAACATCTCGGTATTTAAAATGGCTTTTATTTCGCTCGATTTTAACATATATAAGTTGTTTTCTAATTTTGCAGAACAAATATGAATACCTCTTTTGCAAATGAACAAGAGATAGATATTAGATTTCTTTTCATTTCAGGAACAAAAAGTACATTATCTAATATAATGAATCTATCTCCAAAAAACAACTTTAAATTTCATACTGATCTTGCTGAGACAGCTTTTCCTGTTCCAACCTTGAGTGTTATCTCACCGTCCGCAAGCATTCTTCAGAAGCTAGTTTCCTGGTAAAAAGAACAAATATGATTAGTCGCCCCTGAATCTAGTATCCAAGTTGAGTTTTCATACTCTACTGAACATATTTCTACAACGAGTAAATCATATTTACTTGTTGTGTCTTTTCGGCTTTATTCTCTTCAATGTATTTTGGGCAGTTTCTCTTCCAGTGCCCGTTTTCGTTGCAATGAAAACATTTTTCTTTATCTGCTTTTTGAACCTTGTGTTTGCAGTTAGTAGGAATCTTATTTTTCCCTTTACCCTTCTTCTTCATCAAAAACACTTTTAGAAGTTGAAGGTCCAGGCTTAATTTCTTAGTACGATCCACGTAGTAATTTTTTGGAGATAGCAACATTTGCTTCTCCTGTTTGTCCCTTGTTCGTTAAGAGGGATTGATAAGTCTGTAGCTCATTGAGAAGAGCAGTCAAGTTATATTCTATTTTTTTCATTACCACATTTGTGCAGAACTGACTTGATTCTTCTCATCAATGACAACTTCATTTTCTTCTGTCACATTGAAATTGACCATCATGTCTAGGACATGTTCTCTAACTGAGGTCGCTTCTTACATACGACAGTTGTAAATGTATTTTATGGCTTCATGTCTAAGGGAGAAGGACGGTTGTCCAAACATCCCTTTTAGAGATTCCATAACTTTTAGTAATTCTTCGGAAGTGTGACCCGCCATTTTCAGACCTCAGAGATCGGTCCTAACAATGCTATCGAACGTAAAAGCCAAAGTTGGGAACGGAACTAAGAAATCCTATCCATTTTTAGAGTTTGTGTTGTTTCGACTCCCATGTTACAACCCTCCAAATGGGTATAGCTTTTGGGCAACATGTAGGTGGAACATGGGAATCTCACGGTGCAACCTAGTGGTGGAGACCATAGGAGGTGTTGATATACCTCCTTCTCCCACTTACTATAAATACTTTCTCTATTCACCTTGTTATTGACTTATGCTAATACCTTCCGAATGGAGCACGCTCCCAGGGCGACACAAGGCCGAGCATGAATCTCACGGTGTGAATTTTTCAGAGAGCGTAAAAGGAAAA
>NW_019272406.1:9596-12300 GCF_002738345.1 Cucurbita maxima | reverse complement strand
TACCTTTAAATCTCCACAGAAGACCAAGTCAATTTGAGCATTACAAACTTTATGAAATTAAAATAATAAATAAAGTTTTCTAACCACTCATGAAATGATGCTTGTAACTTCATCCGCTACTTCAACAATGCAAATATTTACTTATGAAATGACGATTGAACCTAGCCTATCCAATTTTGTAGATGAAGTATGAATGCTTGTTGAATGTTCTTGGCCTTGGATTGTGTAATAGGTCCAGTTGAAACACCGTGATTCTTATCATCATCCCCCTCTTCAAAAGGATTCGTCCTCGAATCACAAAAATCATCACCTACATCAAAAGAACTCAACTCAGTAACATTGAAAGTAGAATGTACACCGTGATTCTTATCATCATCCCCCTCTTCAAGATTCGTCCTCGAATCAGAAAAATCAGCACCTACATCAAAGGGACTCAACTTAGAAACATTGAAAGTATAATGTATTGACAATTCTATGGGAAGATCAATTTTATTGATCCATGCAATCAAATGAGTCATTTTACTAAATGTCTTACGAAGCATTTATAGTCAAATAAAGAATTAGGAATCCACGCTATCTTTAGACCTACAGACTCACTCCCAATTGAATTGAGCTATCTATGGTTAACATTATAACGAAAGTTCATGAGTAAAATTATTTACGCTAATTCATTGAAACTTTAAAAAGAAATCATCTCTAAATTTAGATAAGATAGTAAGTTATACTAATTGAATCAGGTGTGGTGAAGGTCGAACAAACACGTGACCTTCAAATCTTCAATATTATGCTCTCCCAACTAAGTTATCCCCGTTAACATTGAAAATGAAAATTTGGAAATTTTAAAAAGAAATAATCACTAATTTTAGATTGAATATTCGAGTTATGAAAGTTAGTCAACTTGAATTAGGTGCGGTGAACGTGGATCAAACACGTGACTTTTAGATCTTCACTGGTGCTCTCCAAACTGAGCTATCCTGCTAACATTAAAAATAAAAATTCATCGGTAATTTTAGATTGAATATTCGAGTTATGCAACTTAGTCAACTTGAATCTACAGCTAACATTAAAAATAAAAATATTTTCACTACTTCATTATTGAGATTTTAAAAAATCGAATAGTCAGGAGTCGAGTTATGTGACTTGAATCAGGGGCGGTGAAAGTGGATCGAACACGTGACCTTCAGATTTTCAGTCTGACGCTCTCAAAACTGAGTTATCCTCACTAATACTTGAAAAAAAAAATCATAAGTAAAGGTTTTTCCGCTAATTCATTATATTTTAAGAAGAATTTATAATCAACTAAACTATAAGATATAATGAATGTCGATCAAACACAAGACCTTCCAATATTCAATCGGATGCTCTCCCAACTAAGCCATTCCAGATAACATAAAAAAATGAATAATCACATGTTTTAGATTGAATAGTTAAGTTGTGCAACTTAGTCAACTTGAATCTACAGCTAACATTAAAAATAAAAATTCATCGGTAATTTTANATTGAATATTCGAGTTATGCAACTTAGTCAACTTGAATCTACAGCTAACATTAAAAATAAAAATTCATCGGTAATTTTAGATTGAATATTCGAGTTATGCAACTTAGTCAACTTGAATCTACAGCTAACATTAAAAATAAAAATTCATAAGTAAAGCTATTTCCACTAATTCATTATATTTTAAGAAGAATTTATAATCAACTAAACTATAAGATATAATGAATGTCGATCAAACACAAGACCTTCCAATATTCAATCGGATGCTCTCCCAACTAAGCCATTCCAGATAACATAAAAAAATGAATAATCACATGTTTTAGATTGAATAGTTAAGTTGTGCAACTTAGTCAACTTATGCCAGTTGGATAAAAAACGTGCCAGATCTTCCTCTAATTCATTGAGATTGAGATTTTAAAAAGAAATAATTGCTAATGCNATGAACGTGGATCAAACACGTTACCTTTAAATCTTCAATATGACGCTCTCCTCACTAATATTAAAATTGAAAATTCAAAAAGTAAAGGTAAACTTATGCCAGCTGGATAAAAAACGTGACAGATCTTCCTCTAATTCATTGAGATTGAGATTTTAAAAAGCAATAATCGCTAATGCAATGAACGTGGATCAAACACGTTACCTTTAAATCTTCAATATGACGCTCCCCTCACTAATATTAAAATTGAAAATTCAAAAAGTAAAGGTAAACTTATGTCAGTTGGATAAAAAACGTGACAGATCTTCCTCTAATTCATTGAGATTGAGATACCTTTAAATCTTCAATATGACGCTCTCCTCACTAATATTAAAATTAAAAATTCAAAAAGTAAAGGTAAACTTATGCCAGCTGGATAAAAAACGTGACAGATCTTCCTCTAATTCATTGAGATTGAGATTGAGATTTTAAAAAGAAATAATCGCTAATGCAATGCAGATCTTCCTCTAATTCATTGAGATTGAGATTGAGATTTTAAAAAGAAATAATCGCTAATGCAATGTCCAGCTGGATAAAAAACGTGACAGATCTTCCTCTAATTCATTGAGATTGAGATTGAGATTTTAAAAAGAAATAATCGCTAATGCAATGAACGTGGATAAAACACGTTACCTTTAAATCTTCAATATGACGCTCTCCTCACTAATATTAAAATTGAAAATTCAAAAAGTAAAGGTAAACTTATGTCAGTTGGATAAAAAACATGACAGATC
>NW_019272406.1:8077-9513 GCF_002738345.1 Cucurbita maxima | reverse complement strand
GAAAATTCATAAAGTAAAGGTAAACTTATGTCAGTTGGATAAAAAACGTGACAGAATAATCGCTAATGACACTAATTTTAAAGTCAAGTTATGCAACTTAAACAAAGTGCGGTGAACGTGGATCGAACACGTGACCTTCAGATCTTCAGTCTGATGCTCTCCCAACTGAGCTATCCCTGCTAACATTAAAAATGAAAATTTTTAAGTAAAAGTATTTACGCTAATTAATTGAAATTTTAGAAAGAAATAATCACTAATTTTAAATTGAATAGTCAAATTATGCAAGATTGAACACGAGACCTTTAGATCTTCAATCTAATGCTCTCTCAACTGAGCTATCCACACTAACATTAAAAATGAAAATTCATCAGTAAAGGTATTTTCACTAATTCATTTTAATTTTAAATAGAAATAATCACTAATTTTTAATAAGATATTCAAGTTATCCAACTTGTAGAAGGTGCGGTGAACTAGAACACGTTAGGTATTTTCGATAATTCATTGAGATTTAAGAAAGGAATAATGACTAATTTTAGATTGAATAGTCGGGTTATTCAACTAGAATCAGATGCGGTGAACGTTGATAACAAACACGTGACCTTCAAATCTTCAGTCTGATACTCTCCCAACAGAGTTATCCCCGCTAATATTAAAAATGAAAATTCATAAGTAAAGGTACTTCTGCTAATTCATTATATTTAAAAAAGAAATCATCACTAATTTTAGATTGAATAAGCAAGTTGTGTTTTTAGATTGTATAGTCAGGTAATGAACTTGTATTAGGTGCGTTGAACGTGGATAAAACACGTGTGACCTTCAAATCTTCCGTCTAACAATCTCCCAACTGAGCTACTCTTGCTAACATTAAAAATGAATATTCATCACTAAAGGTATTGGGTACGCTTCTGGAAATTCAACAAAAGGCAATAGTATTAGACCGAGATGCCAGATTTAGATCTCGCTTCTGAAAAATTCAACAAAAGGCATTGGGTACGCAGTTATAGTACGACATTCCTCCCATAAACAGATGGTCAAACAGAAATGCTCAAGCAAATATTGGAAGAAATGTTGAGGACATATGTGATCGATTTAGCAGGAAGCTGGGATAAATACCTACCCCTTATGAAATTCTCTTATAATAATAGTTGTCAAGCAACCATAAAAATGACCACATATGAGGTTCTCTACGGACGAAGATTTTGATCCCATATCTTTTGGGAAGAAGGGGGGCAAACGAGAACTATTGGACCAGAGCAATGCAAATTACCAACGCCGCAGTCTAGAAGATTAAAGCCAGGATACAAACCGTACAAAGCCGAGAGAAAAGCTATGCAGATCTAAGGCGCAAGGACATGGAATTGTTGGTAGGGGACCATATATTCCTAAAGGTAGCACCCCATGAGAGGGGTGCTCAGGTAGGGTAAAGAGGGGAAGCT
>NW_019272406.1:1575-4067 GCF_002738345.1 Cucurbita maxima | reverse complement strand
CAAGTCCTTTAAAGAATTAATAACAATGCATATAAAATGATCTTCCATGAGAATTTCAGCACATCCTACTTTCAATGTTGCTGACTCGAGTCCTATTGATGTAGGTGATGATTTTCTGATTCGAGGATGAATTCTTTTGAAGAGGAGGAAGATAATAAGGGCCACGGTGTTCCAAATGTTCCAACTATACCTATTACACGATCCAAGGCTAAGAAGATTCAACAAGCATTCATTCTTCATCTACAAAATTTGATANTGAAGGAGCAGATGAAGTTGCAAGCATCATTACATGAGTTGTTAGAAAACTTTATTTATTTTTAATTTCATAAAGTTTGTAATGGTAGAATTATCAAATTGACTTCATCTTTTGTGGAGATTCAAGGATCGAGATTAAATCCCGGCCACTAATTTTCATTCATGCCATGTTTTAATTTTTATTCTTTCTTATTTCTCAAAGATTAAAAAAAAAATTATCCTCTCTCGCATATGGTTCGTTATTTGATTATTTTCTCTTGAATGAAATTTAAGTGAAACACATTCTCTACCCAAGTAATTGCAAGATGCAAGCTTCACACTAAGAGGAATCAAAGTCCCTATCAACGTCCTTAAGTGTCAATTTTTGTTCTCCATCTCAACATAAATTAAACTTATTTTCGTGAAGATATCTATTTATAAAAGAAAAATATCTCAGAGTCACAAAAATAAAAATGAGATATAGATACGAGACATAAATATGATACCAAATAGATATGGTAACATGTCATTTGTAAAAAACTAGACACCGATGTGACAATGATACATTAATTAAAAAGAATTATTTCAAAAAATTTATCAATTTTATATTAGAAATAAACTCATATAAATAAGTTTATATGTTTGTATACTTAAAAAAAAAACTTAAGGTACGTTTCACTCTCAAAATATATTCAAAGTCAAGGGTATGATACGAAATGGTGGATTATAAATTTGTAATGTATCCATTGTATTAACAAGTATTCACTACATGCCCAACACGTGTTAGATTAGTGAAACTAAGTTATTCTCATGCTTTCTTTACACCTATTTAAAGTAGTTTGAAAACTAGCAGGTCAAATATTATAATTGACTAACTACAACTTCAATTTTGTCCTTTAAGGATGGTTTTGACCAAAGAGAAATAAAATCCTAAATTTAGTACATAGTTGCAAAGATGGACATGAGAATGAGTTCTTCTCATATGGAAAGAGATTTAACCGTAAGTTATATCTCATATCCTCTCTTTACAAATTATTTAGTTTTATTTAGTATGTTTCATAAAGATACGTCTATGGATAGCAAAAATAAATAAATAAATAAATAAATAGAATAGATTAAAATTACCCAAAATAATGGCGAACATAATTTAAAAAAAAAAAAATCATAAAAGGAATAATGGATTAAATTGGCTCATTGCTAACATAATTAAAAAAAAAAAAAACACAAACAACCAAAAATCAAGATTTGGAAAGTGTTAAACATTTTTGATATATAGAAATTTCAAGACTTTACTACTGCAATATTCCAATGAAATCTAACACTAGAGCATCATAAAATTTAGAGAAATGATTGAAATGGTGAATGGGTCATTGACGATAGAAATGGAAATGGTGAATGAGTCCTTGACGATAGTCGACCGTTATACTCTGGTTTTGGATGTAAGTGATGATTATCGGCAATATGAGTTGTGTCATTACCACACCGTTATCAAGAGGAAGTAAAGTATAGTAGAATAGATCAAGCGATCCATTTGTTGAGAGTACTATAAGAGGCACACAAGCAATATTTTAAGTTACTTTTAAGATTAAAGGTAATAAAGTAATTACTGCCAGTTCTTGGCACACAAGCAATATTTTAAGTTACTTTTAAGATTAAAGGTAATAAAGTAATTACTGCCAGTTCTTTTTATGCATCTTATTTTGATCTAGCACATTAATGCTTCCTAATTATTTTATTTATTTTTTTATGAATTAGGTTATGAAGATCATTTGAATTATAAACGCTTTAATTCAAACAATATTTAATAACTAATGGTTTTAATATTTATACTCAAATATACTAACAAGTACTAGTAACACTAGTCTCAATGACTTAAATAATACAACTATTATCTCGAACTATAAAGAATTTAATTCCAACCTATTCTAATGGACAAACGCTTTATTAGACTATTGTAAGATTTCACTTCCTCAATTTAAGTAGCGTTCAACTACAACTATAAATATCAAATTCTTAAGTAATCATGAACAAAATCGGCCTAACAATGTCTCTTGGAACAATTTACCAAAGGTGTTAGAATGAGCAGTGTGGAAGGGTTGCCTTTAGATGCTTTAGTACCAATTAAAGATGTCAATATTCTAGTAGTGCAAAATGCAGGAAGGTTCGTAATTGAAAAGAATAACGAGAATAGTGAACATCGTGTCATCTACAAGCGTGTGGTGAACGGTCTAGTTAGTATGACTAGAGAACATCGTCCT
>NW_019272406.1:0-1478 GCF_002738345.1 Cucurbita maxima | reverse complement strand
TATCCATCGCCACCTACTTATAAGCTCTCATCTTTTAAAACAGTTCTCGAGTTCCTTGTCCCCAAGTAGCAATACAACTACTAGAATGCTATCCCTACTTATAATAAGCCCCCTCTCTCTCTCTCTCTCGAAATATGTGTGTGTGTGTTTGTGGGTGTATTAATCTCTTTAATTAATGAAATATGGCATAGTCATAATGATATTATGAGTATATTTTCTATCCCTCCCTTCCTTATTGCTAAATGAAATATGGCATAGTCATAATGATATTATGAGTATATTTTCTATCCCTCCCTTCCTTATTGCTATATAAAGAAAATGAAGCTTATAAGTAAAAGTGTACAAGTAATTTGTTACTTTTGAACTTAAAATGCTTATAATTCAATTTATCTTTGTTATCAACAATAATTATCAAACGGTATATAATTTTGTCCAAGTAAGGTCGCTTCTGATTCCCTATATGATATCATAACACAAAATCGAGCGGAAGGGTTAACGATAAAATGATAACAAAAACCCATTCGTCGAACTAACTATAAAGGAAGGGTTGGTTGGAAACCATGTCTATACTTCTTTGCTTTAATCACAGGTAACTAAAGATATATAAGAACAATAGAATATGTCATGCCCAGTCAAAACATAAAAAATTTCTTGTCATGTTATAATTAATGAGTATGGTATGCACAAAGATCCGACGTCACACTTCATGATTGGAGACCAATACAATTAGCTAAGGTCGTCCATACCGTCTTTGGTCGAATTATGTCAAGCAAATGTTGCAGCAAGCAAAGTGATTTAAGGCACAAATGTCTCTGATGTGAAAGGCGCACCAATTCAATGAGATTTAAGTAACCATGAATAAGACACATGATACAGCTTGTAAACGAAAAAAGTCCATGACTCTTGTTATTTTCTTCCACTACAAACCTTCTAGCCTCGTGCACTTTTTTGTCATTGACATCCTTAATTGAAATTAGAATTGAAGGAAACACTTCTCCACAACTTATTATGGAACACCTTTGATATACAGTTTATTCAAAGCCAAGGTCGGTAAGGCTATGATCGGAGTTGATATCTCTGAAAAATTATCTAGAGAGTTCGATCTCTAAATAATGAAGATTCTAGAGCTCTCAATGTCGGTTTAAGCTCCTCCTATAAAGTCTGAAGTAGGAGCAACAATATGAAATAAGAATCGAGAAAGGTTGATCCCCCAATCGAAGGCAATAAGCGTTTAGATTATGGGTCTCCTACTCTCAAATTTCTTCCAAATTCAAGAGCAATCCTCCACCATTTTTCTTTGAACATCTAAATAACGAAGATTCTGGAGCTCTCAATTTTTGTTTAAGCATCACCTATAAAGACTGAAGTAGGAGCAACAATACAGAATGAGAATCGAGAAAGGTCGATCCCCCAATCGAAGGCAATGAGCGTTTAGATTATGAGTCTCCTACTCTCAGATTTCTTCCAAATTCGTGTGT
>NW_019272405.1:7164-36750 GCF_002738345.1 Cucurbita maxima | reverse complement strand
TAAAAGGGTTATCAAATAAACCAACAACCCAACAAAAAAAAAAAAAACAAACTAAATCAATTTGGGTTGGATTGATTCGGTTCAGTTCATCCGTTTGTTTGATTTAATTTTTCCATTTTGTCTCGTATGACAAGAAAATAAAGTTGAATTGAATTCACCTTAGTTTCATTTATGACAAACTCAATGAAACACATTAATAGTACTCAGAGTTGGAGTCTATAAGCATTTCATGAACTTCAATGCAATTCATGCTTCATTAAAGATGAGATAAACTTTGGGGAACTTTAAATTACTTCATGTGGAGTTTCAATTACTATATGCTAGTTACCATCTTTCGGATTAACTAATTGGACACGAATTCATGAATTTAGGGAAATTTTTGTGTAATTATCAACTACAACTTATGTTTTCAAATTTTTAGGACATAATTTAGGTAGCTATTTTTATGAGTCATCAACTTGTTTGTTTGCATAATATGGATTTAGTTGAACTAATATTATCGATAAGATGGAGAAAGAAATTGTCTTTGAAATGACTAATAGACCTAGGTTCATCGTTGTTGTTTTTTAACTTGTGATTTTGCAGAAAGTTTAACTAATATGAACTGTAATGTCACAAGAGCTTTAAGGTAAATCAAGAATATACCCTAAACATCATTCAAGATGACAATAAAATGGAGTTAAATTGAACGCACTTTAGTTTCATGTTTGGCGTGTTTAAGATAAAGCATAATTGTATTAATGATATTGAGCCTAGAGTCTATAAGAATTTAATGATCATAAGAGAAATTCCTATTTTATTAGAGGATACCAACTTTATTTAAGGTACAAGGAGTTCAAGAAACTGGATTTGAATCGGGTTAAAGAACAACAAGATTTGAAAGTTTTGAGTTCTAGACCAAATTTGTACCTAATTATTACTTTTGATGACTATTTATAAATTAAGAGAAAAATATTTTACAAAATATTTTTGTAAAGATAGATTAAACTCTAAAGCTTTGGTGACGAAACCATGTTTAGACTTGCGGTTTGAAGTCAGGAGATGCGGCCACATGTGTGATTATTTTGGATGGGTTCGTATGAGGGAGCCTTCAAAGGTTGTGCACTCACAGATGGGGTTGTTATGCAGCGTATGAGGGAGCCTTCAAAGGTTGTGCACTCACAGGAGATGCGGTCACAGGTCTTTGTGTTTGAGTTTTTTTGTATTTTTTTTTTTTTGTAATTCTATCCCAAACACTTTTTTTTTTTTTGTTTGGATAAATTTGAACAACACCGTCTTATAATTTAATTTAATTTTATATTTAATGTGGTGTTGTTTTCTCAATCTCATTTTAATTTTACAACATTATTTTATATTAATTTACTTTTATTTTTATTTGTTTTTATTTGTTTTCACTTTCAATTTTAGTTTCTATTTGAGTTTTGAACCTTTGAAATTTGGGTTGTGACAGATTGGTATCAGAGCAGCCGGATTTTAAATTATATAAATTTTTTCTTAGGATAAAGAGTCGTATATCTCTATGACTCAGCTCAATGACACGTCTCTCCGCGACCAAGTAGGCAGTCTAACTGTATTTTGTAGTATATGATATGTTGTAAAACTTGTATAAATTTATTGTATGTTTTGATTTTCGTGGTAGTTATAAAATGTCCTTGGACGTTAAAGAGTGAACGTTAACTATATAAGACAATACTGGATCAACGTTATAGTGTCTAGATATCGTGAGGAGGAAAAGAGTGTTCATGAGATATATAACTAGCCTTAGGAAAACAGAGAGTTTTCGTTGCACAGTGCGAGACATCTAATCCGTGAAATTTTGGTACTATAAATGAAGAAACTAGAGATGGTCCCCAAACGTCTGTATGGACCATTTCCAATCGCACTTTCTTTGATTCTCTAGCAGCTTTTGTGAAGCTAACTCGTTTATATTTTTCCATAACGCAGCTCTCACAAACACCCATATCAATAGATTTTAGGCCTTCTAAAACTTCATTTGCACCCATCATCTTCATTTCTTTGATGCTCATATGTGCAAGTCTATTGACACTGCTGTAGGGTGTAAAAACTTGGTTGTTGTTGCTGTTACTTGAACAACCTTTTTTATACACTCTAGTTGGTGTATAGGGTTCCATATTTTAGGTCATGCTACCACCATGACACCCTTCACAATCTTTCCCAAACTCTTTCCAAACTCGGCTGCATAACCTGTGTTATCCAACTGACCAATAGAGATCAGATTCTTATTGAGATCAAAAATATTTCTGACATTCTATAATGTCCACTCACTCATTTCCTGTTAGAGTTTATATGTAGACATCTCTCTTCCCTTCAATCTCCAACGTTTTGTTGTCGGCAATATACACCTTCGTAACATTTCCTTATTTGAAATTTTGAAAAAAATCCTTACTTGGAGACGAATGAAACGATGCAACTGAATCTAAAATCCAAAATTCAATTGGGCTATTCACGCTAAGGATTAAAGTATTCTCAGTATCTTCTGCTGAACATATGGAATTATTGTTATCTTCAAATTTGTGATTTTTCTTTTCTTCAATTTTGTACAATCTGTCCGAAAGTGTTATTTTTCTCCACAATTTCAACTCTTTTCGTTTTGTTTGTTTGGAGATTTTTCACGGTTTCTTAATTTTGATCGCCCATGTTTGTTTGGGCTCTTTGATTTACTTCTTCCCCTTCGATCAACAATGAGAGCATTGTCTGATGAATCTTCAATTTCTCGTTTGGGCTTTCGCTGACATCTTGAATTTCATTAAATTTCAATTTATTAGATCCTCGTGAACTGTTGATTGCAGCAACAATAGTATACCACGACTCGAGTAAAGATTACATAAAAATCAATGCTTTAATTTCATTTTTTAACATAATTTCCACCCAACTCAATTGACTTACAATCATGTTGAACTAATTTATATGATTTGTAACATATCGACATTTGTAGATTGAACAACCTCTGCATCAAATACACCTTGTTCATAGCCGACGTATTTTCGTACATATTTGACAACACCTTGAATAGGCCCGATGTCGTCTTCTCTTTGATGATGTTGAACGTCATGTTTATGGACAGCGTCAATCAGATTAATCCTACGGTGTGTATGATTAGTCCTCAAAATCATATATACACTCATCAGAACTAAAATGTCCCAAAGTGTACTATAGGAGAACGTGACCAGTTGTTGTTTATTCCCTTTTAGCTTATAACATTGCTCTATTTGAAATTGTTTTTGACGTCTTTCCTCGCTCACGTTTTCTAAAATATTTCTTCTAAACGTGATTTAAGCATACACTGCTATTGTTCGTTCAGTCTGAATTTTGCATGGTTGACTTGTTCACAGGATTAGAACAAATGTCACATAATTATTGTCTCACTACTGCAAGAGTGCGATTGTTACACTTGTCTTTCTTTCAATTGTGGGCCGCATCTTCTGACTAGTTACGTGAGTTTGGCATGGAGCATATGTGTAGGTTGAAAAAGAAATGGTTGGATGTGGACTGCCAATAAGGGTTGGGCCACGGAAGGTTTTTTTTTTTTACCACATATGGACTTTGGGCTAGAGAGTCTTAAATTTGGGTTCGTTTGAAAAATTTTGGTTCGTGTTTTAGTTCAAACGAACCCAAGTTAAACCTACTAGTTTCTTCTTCCTTGCACGACTCACTCCTATTCTCTGTTCTATCTCCTCTTGCTCTCTGAAACTTTTTTAAAGGCTATTGTTCACCGATTATTTGGGAGCATCTTCCTTAAAAGGATTGTGACCACATATGACCTATGTAGAAAATTTGTACCCATTTCCTAAAACCTTTAGCGAACAACATACCCAAAACAGATGCGCTACACCTCGTCTCACCCCTCCGGAGCATATGGATCCACCCAATCGATGAACGCTCAAACCAAACTCATCCATACTTTTTGGCACAGGGATGCGAGAACCAATCCGAGTAATCTACAATGGGGAGACCCCTTAAAGAAACAAACGAGAATGGCTCGGTTGATAACAGGGTTAAAGAAAAGGTGAGTATGAAAAGACGTATCGCGTAACCGTCCCTGTAAGCAGCTTCATTCTTTCTTGATCTATGAACCGACTTTATGAAAAAAAAATAAGTCTTTCAGCTGAAAGTGTGACTGTTGGGTATGGATAAGCGAACCTCTTGGTTTGGGGGAAACCAGAGATGTTGGCTAAGAAAGCTAAGCAGGCAAGTACAGGACGGACAAAATGCACATAAAAATTGATTGACATGATTCCTCTCCCTCTTAGTTTGGCTAGTTGGCTAGTTACACGATAAGCGGGAAAGCATACCAGGCAAGGAAAGAAAGGCTGCTCGATCTCCTGTAAGGCCAACTCTTAATGGCGAGCTCACCAGGCAATGCTATAAGTCCAATAGAAGTCCAAGGTTTCGTCTACTACGGACTAGGAAGCTCTTGGAGGATCTAACATGAAATGAGAAATACATTCGATTACAGCAACTAATAGATAACGAACTTTTTGGTAGAAACTGAATGATCCCTTGGCTCGGGAAAGAAAAGGAAAAGGTAGTCGTACTCCTACCTTTTCCGTCGGACGAGAGAAAAGTTTGAGCTGAAAGATTGAATCACACTAGATAAGAAAGGCGGGCTTAGCAGGTTTCTCCAAACGTATAAACAAAAAGAAGATACGGATACACATACATTTTCGCATGGAAGAACCTAGCTGAACCAGATCGAGGGTCCTAACCTAGTTCGACTGACCTTCTTTGGCTAGCCCTCGCCACTTGTAACGAGGTCAACCCGTATGTGCTTTTTCTTTTCGTTTAGTGAGATAGCTTACCAACTCTTTCAGCTCATAGCAGCAGTATGAAAAGCGGAATCCTCATCTTGAGTCGAGTCCACATTGCCATACGAATTTACATCTGCCCAACCAAGGGCTTCTATTTTTTCTTTAATGAAAGCGGATTTAACAGTTTCGATAAAACCAACCTCTTTTAAAGAAGGAGTCGCTCTACCTTGATCACCGTGGACATACGCATCTCCCTCTTTAAATTTGCCTACCATGAAAAGGAAAGTTCCCTCAAGATAGGCCCTCCCAGCTGTCGAACGTCTTTCGATCAATCGAGAGAGGTATAGAATAGTACAACAAACCAACAAGACAAGAATGGACTCATAAGATGGGCGGTCAGGGAATCGATTTCATTTGTGTTATCCGCCAAGGAAATGATCAAGGAATTCTCTATACACGGCTAAGAGATGACTATATTGTTGTACATCCTGAATAAAGTACCGTAGCCAAGCGAAGCTTTTGAAACTGAAAGCGTGTATAACTCAGATCCATTTTCTCTTCGATTCGTAAACTTCAGATCTGATCTTACTTTTGTCTCCGGGTGACTGAGAGAGAATTTGGGCCTGGCGTGCAACTGGTTTGGTCAACAACAAGTTACAAAGCGGATTGATTAAACGGGCTTGAAGTTCCATTATCGTTAGGTCGAAGATCTTTACTAGGTTTAGTGCACTTTGGTAGTTGCGAATGTTGCCGTAATCGAATGTCTTTCTCATTCGACATTCTCTCTTACCAAGCACTCATACTCGTAAGGGTTGAGGAGACAGTGCGTGAGGTAATTGGGCTTCGAGATTGTGTATACACGAAAAGAGATCGCTTTCGACTTTCTACCTCGGCGTTTTGTGCCCAGTTCTGGTTCAGGAAAGGGTATGATCTCTTTCATTGGAGCACATTGATGCCGAAGGAGTCTTCGGAACCGGTGGATAGGCTATGATGACTTCAGGCTATTCAAATAGCATGACTAAGTCATACTCGGAATTTCTTTTTCATAAATCTGTCTGATGATTTATAAGGTAAGGGATTTTAAAAGACAAAAGAATGACAATTTCTTTTTCATAAACCTGCCTGATGATTAATAAGTCACACCCGACGCTTTTGAAAATGAAAGCGTGTATAACTCAGATCCATTTTCTCTTCGATTCGTAAACTTTAGATCTGATCTTACTTTCGTCTCTAGGTGACTGAGAGAGAATTTGGGCCTAGCGTGCAACTGGTTCGGTCAACAATAAGGTACAAAGCGGATTGATTAAATGGGCTTGAAGTTCCATTATCGTTAGGTCGAAGATCTCTACTAGGTTTAGTGCACTTTGGTAGTTGCGAATGTTGCCGTAATCGAATGTCTTTCTCATTCGACATTCTCTCTTACCAAGCACTCATACTCGTAAGGGTTGAGGAGACAGTGCGTGAGGTAATTGGGCTTCGAGATTGCGTATACGCGAAAAGAGCTCGCTTTCGACTTTCTACCTCGACGTTTTGTGCCNCACAGGGATGCGAGAACCAATCCGAGTAATCTACAATGGGGAGACCCCTTAAAGCAACAAACGAGAATGGCTCGGTTGATAGCAGGGTTAAAGAAAAGGTGAGTATGAAAAGACATATCGCGTAACCCTCCCTTTGAGAAGCTTCATTCTTTCTTGATCTTGGAACCGACTTTATGAAAAAAAATCAGTCTTTCAGCTGAAAGTGTGACTGTTGGGTATAGATAAGCGAACCTCTTGGTTCGAGGGAAACCGGAGATGTTTGCTAAGAAAGCTAAGCAGACAAGTACAGGATGGACAAAATGCACATACAAATTGATTGACATGATCTCTCTACCTCTCTCTTTGGCTAGTTGGCTAGTTACACGATAAGCGGGAAAGCATACCAGGCAAGTAAAGAAAGGCTGCTCGATCTCCTGTAAGGCCAACCCTCAACGGCGAGCTCACCAGGTAATGCTATAAGTTCAATAGAAGTCCAAGGTTTCGTCTACTACGGACTAGGAAGCTCTCGGAGGATCTAACATGAAATGAGAAATACATTTGATTATGGCAACTAATAGATAACGTACTTTTTGGTAGAAATTGAATGATCCCTTGGCTCGGGCAAGAAAAGGAAAAGGTAGTCGTACTCCTACTTTTTTCGTCGGACGAGAGGAAAGTTTGAGCTGAAAGATTGAATCACACTAGGTAAGAAAGACTATGAGTATTAAGAGCATGATGGTAAGTATAAAATGACGTGTCTTGGAGAATAAAGCCTTGGGATGGGATGTTAAGATAGACTATGAGTACTAAGAAAGTGATGGTAAGTATAAAATAACATGTCTTGGAGAATAAAGCCTAGGGATGACATGTTAAGAAAGACTATGAGTATTAAGAGCATGATGGTAAGTATAAAATGTCAAATATGATGTTTGGTTGATGTCAAATATGAAGAATCACACCACTAAACCAAATGCCTTTTCTTGAACATCCAATATTTTTAGCTTTTACTCAAATATATTTTCTCTTAGTTGGAGGACATTGTTATAATATAAAAGGGTTATCAAATAAACAAACAACCCAACCAAAAAAACAAACTAAATCAATTTGGGTTAGATTGATTCGGTTCAGTTCATCCGTTTGTTTGATTTAATTTTTCCATTTTATCTCGTATGACAAGAAAATAAAGTTGAATTGAATGCACCTTAGTTTCATTTATGAGAAACTCAATGAAACACATTAATAGTACTCAGAGTTGGAGTCTATAAGCATTTCATGAACTTCAATGCAATTCATGCTTCATTAAAGATGAGATAAACTTTGGGGAACTTTAAATTACTTCATGTGGAGTTTCAATTACTATATGCTAGTTACCATCTTTCGGATTAACTAATTGGACACGAATTCATGAATTTAGGGAAATTTTTGTGTAATTATCAACTATAACTTATGTTTTCAAATTTTTAGGACATAATTTAGGTAGCTGTTTTTATGAGTGGTAAACTTGTTTCTTTGCATAATATGAATTTAGTTGAACTATTATTATCGATAAGATGGAGAAAGAAATTGACTTTGAAATGACTAATAGACCTAGGTTCATCGTTGTTGTTTTTTAACTTCTGATTTTGAGGAAAGTTTAACTAATATGAACTGTCATGTCACAAGAGCTTTAAGGTAAATCAAGAATATACCCTAAACATCATTCAAGATGACAATAAAATGAAGTTAAATTGAACGCACTTTAGTTTTATGTTTGACGTGTTTAAGATAAAGCATAATTGTATTAATGATATTGAGCCTAGAGTCTATAAGAATTTAATGATCTTAAGAGAAATTCCTATTTATTAGAGGAGACCAACTTTATTTAAGGTACAAGGAGTTCAAGAATCTCGATTTAAATATGGTTAAGGAACAGCATGATTTGAAAGTTTTGAGTTCTAGACCAAATTTGTACCTAATTATTACTTTTGATGACTAATTATAAATGAAGAGAAAAATATTTTACAAAATATTTTTGTAAAGATAGATTAAACTCTAAAGCTTTGGTGACGAAACCATGTTTAGACTAGCAGTTTAAAGTCAGGAGATGCGGCCACATGTGTGATTATTTTAGATGGGTTCGTATGAGGGAGCCTTCAAAGGTTGTGCACTCACAGATGGGGTTGTTATGCAGCGTACGAGGGAGCCTTCAAAGGTTGTTCACTCACAGGAGATGCGGTCACAGGTCTTTGTGTTTGAGTTTTTTTGTATTTTTTTTTTTTTGTAATTCTATCCCAAACACTTTTTTTTTTTGTTTGGATAAATTTGAACAACACCGTCTTATAATTTAATTTAATTTTATATTTAATGTGGTGTTGTTTTCTCAATCTCATTTTAATTTTACAACATTATTTTATATTAATTTACTTTTATTTTTATTTGTTTTTATTTGTTTTCACTTTCAATTTTAGTTTCTATTTGAGTTTTGAACCTTTGAAATTTGGGTTGTGACAGATTGGTATCAGAGCAGCCGGATTTTAAATTATATAAATTTTTTCTTAGGATAAAGAGTCGTATATCTCTTTGACTCAGCTCAATGACACGTCTCTCCGCGACAAAGTAAGCAGTCTAACCCTATTTTGTAGTATATGATATGTTGTAAAACTTGTATAAATTTATTGTATGTTTTGATTTTCGTGGTAGTTATAAAATGTCCTTGGACGTTAAAGAGTGAACGTTAACTATATAAGACAATACTGGATCAACGTTATAGTGTCTAGATATCGTGAGGAGGAAAAGAGTGTTCATGAGATATATAACTAGCCTTAGGAAAACAGAGAGTTTTCGTTGCACAGTGCGAGACATCTAATCCGTGAAATTTTGGTACTATAAATGAAGAAACTAGAGATGGTCCCCAAACGTCTGTATGGACCATTTCCAATCGCACTTTCTTTGATTCTCTAGCAGCTTTTGTGAAGCTAACTCGTTTATATTTTTCCATAACGCAGCTCTCACAAACACCCATATCAATAGATTTTAGGCCTTCTAAAACTTCATTTGCACCCATCATCTTCATTTCTTTGATGCTCATATGTGCAAGTCTATTGACACTGCTGTAGGGTGTAAAAACTTGGTTGTTGTTGCTGTTACTTGAACAACCTTTTTTATACACTCTAGTTGGTGTATAGGGTTCCATATTTTAGGTCATGCTACCACCATGACACCCTTCACAATCTTTCCCAAACTCTTTCCAAACTCGGCTGCATAACCTGTGTTATCCAACTGACCAATAGAGATCAGATTCTTATTGAGATCAAAAATATTTCTGACATTCTATAATGTCCACTCACTCATTTCCTGTTAGAGTTTATATGTAGACATCTCTCTTCCCTTCAATCTCCAACGTTTTGTTGTCGGCAATATACACCTTCGTAACATTTCCTTATTTGAAATTTTGAAAAAAATCCTTACTTGGAGACGAATGAAACGATGCAACTGAATCTAAAATCCAAAATTCAATTGGGCTATTCACGCTAAGGATTAAAGTATTCTCAGTATCTTCTGCTGAACATATGGAATTATTGTTATCTTCAAATTTGTGATTTTTCTTTTCTTCAATTTTGTACAATCTGTCCGAAAGTGTTATTTTTCTCCACAATTTCAACTCTTTTCGTTTTGTTTGTTTGGAGATTTTTCACGGTTTCTTAATTTTGATCGCCCATGTTTGTTTGGGCTCTTTGATTTACTTCTTCCCCTTCGATCAACAATGAGAGCATTGTCTGATGAATCTTCAATTTCTCGTTTGGGCTTTCGCTGACATCTTGAATTTCATTAAATTTCAATTTATTAGATCCTCGTGAACTGTTGATTGCAGCAACAATAGTATACCACGACTCGAGTAAAGATTACACAAAAATCAATGCTTTAATTTCATTTTTTAACATAATTTCCACCCAACTCAATTGACTTACAATCATGTTGAACTAATTTATATGATTTGTAACATATCGACATTTGTAGATTGAACAACCTCTGCATCAAATACACCTTGTTCATAGCCGACGTATTTTCGTACATATTTGACAACACCTTGAATAGGCCCGATGTCGTCTTCTCTTTGATGATGTTGAACGTCATGTTTATGGACAGCGTCAATCAGATTAATCCTACGGTGTGTATGATTAGTCCTCAAAATCATATATACACTCATCAGAACTAAAATGTCCCAAAGTGTACTATAGGAGAACGTGACCAGTTGTTGTTTATTCCCTTTTAGCTTATAACATTGCTCTATTTGAAATTGTTTTTGACGTCTTTCCTCGCTCACGTTTTCTAAAATATTTCTTCTAAACGTGATTTAAGCATACACTGCTATTGTTCGTTCAGTCTGAATTTTGCATGGTTGACTTGTTCACAGGATTAGAACAAATGTCACATAATTATTGTCTCACTACTGCAAGAGTGCGATTGTTACACTTGTCTTTCTTTCAATTGTGGGCCGCATCTTCTGACTAGTTACGTGAGTTTGGCATGGAGCATATGTGTAGGTTGAAAAAGAAATGGTTGGATGTGGACTGCCAATAAGGGTTGGGCCACGGAAGGTTTTTTTTTTTTACCACATATGGACTTTGGGCTAGAGAGTCTTAAATTTGGGTTCGTTTGAAAAATTTTGGTTCGTGTTTTAGTTCAAACGAACCCAAGTTAAACCTACTAGTTTCTTCTTCCTTGCACGACTCACTCCTATTCTCTGTTCTATCTCCTCTTGCTCTCTGAAACTTTTTTAAAGGCTATTGTTCACCGATTATTTGGGAGCATCTTCCTTAAAAGGATTGTGACCACATATGACCTATGTAGAAAATTTGTACCCATTTCCTAAAACCTTTAGCGAACAACATACCCAAAACAGATGCGCTACACCTCGTCTCACCCCTCCGGAGCATATGGATCCACCCAATCGATGAACGCTCAAACCAAACTCATCCATACTTTTTGGCACAGGGATGCGAGAACCAATCCGAGTAATCTACAATGGGGAGACCCCTTAAAGAAACAAACGAGAATGGCTCGGTTGATAACAGGGTTAAAGAAAAGGTGAGTATGAAAAGACGTATCGCGTAACCGTCCCTGTAAGCAGCTTCATTCTTTCTTGATCTATGAACCGACTTTATGAAAAAAAAATAAGTCTTTCAGCTGAAAGTGTGACTGTTGGGTATGGATAAGCGAACCTCTTGGTTTGGGGGAAACCAGAGATGTTGGCTAAGAAAGCTAAGCAGGCAAGTACAGGACGGACAAAATGCACATAAAAATTGATTGACATGATTCCTCTCCCTCTTAGTTTGGCTAGTTGGCTAGTTACACGATAAGCGGGAAAGCATACCAGGCAAGGAAAGAAAGGCTGCTCGATCTCCTGTAAGGCCAACTCTTAATGGCGAGCTCACCAGGCAATGCTATAAGTCCAATAGAAGTCCAAGGTTTCGTCTACTACGGACTAGGAAGCTCTTGGAGGATCTAACATGAAATGAGAAATACATTCGATTACAGCAACTAATAGATAACGAACTTTTTGGTAGAAACTGAATGATCCCTTGGCTCGGGAAAGAAAAGGAAAAGGTAGTCGTACTCCTACCTTTTCCGTCGGACGAGAGAAAAGTTTGAGCTGAAAGATTGAATCACACTAGATAAGAAAGGCGGGCTTAGCAGGTTTCTCCAAACGTATAAACAAAAAGAAGATACGGATACACATACATTTTCGCATGGAAGAACCTAGCTGAACCAGATCGAGGGTCCTAACCTAGTTCGACTGACCTTCTTTGGCTAGCCCTCGCCACTTGTAACGAGGTCAACCCGTATGTGCTTTTTCTTTTCGTTTAGTGAGATAGCTTACCAACTCTTTCAGCTCATAGCAGCAGTATGAAAAGCGGAATCCTCATCTTGAGTCGAGTCCACATTGCCATACGAATTTACATCTGCCCAACCAAGGGCTTCTATTTTTTCTTTAATGAAAGCGGATTTAACAGTTTCGATAAAACCAACCTCTTTTAAAGAAGGAGTCGCTCTACCTTGATCACCGTGGACATACGCATCTCCCTCTTTAAATTTGCCTACCATGAAAAGGAAAGTTCCCTCAAGATAGGCCCTCCCAGCTGTCGAACGTCTTTCGATCAATCGAGAGAGGTATAGAATAGTACAACAAACCAACAAGACAAGAATGGACTCATAAGATGGGCGGTCAGGGAATCGATTTCATTTGTGTTATCCGCCAAGGAAATGATCAAGGAATTCTCTATACACGGCTAAGAGATGACTATATTGTTGTACATCCTGAATAAAGTACCGTAGCCAAGCGAAGCTTTTGAAACTGAAAGCGTGTATAACTCAGATCCATTTTCTCTTCGATTCGTAAACTTCAGATCTGATCTTACTTTTGTCTCCGGGTGACTGAGAGAGAATTTGGGCCTGGCGTGCAACTGGTTTGGTCAACAACAAGTTACAAAGCGGATTGATTAAACGGGCTTGAAGTTCCATTATCGTTAGGTCGAAGATCTTTACTAGGTTTAGTGCACTTTGGTAGTTGCGAATGTTGCCGTAATCGAATGTCTTTCTCATTCGACATTCTCTCTTACCAAGCACTCATACTCGTAAGGGTTGAGGAGACAGTGCGTGAGGTAATTGGGCTTCGAGATTGTGTATACACGAAAAGAGATCGCTTTCGACTTTCTACCTCGGCGTTTTGTGCCCAGTTCTGGTTCAGGAAAGGGTATGATCTCTTTCATTGGAGCACATTGATGCCGAAGGAGTCTTCGGAACCGGTGGATAGGCTATGATGACTTCAGGCTATTCAAATAGCATGACTAAGTCATACTCGGAATTTCTTTTTCATAAATCTGTCTGATGATTTATAAGGTAAGGGATTTTAAAAGACAAAAGAATGACAATTTCTTTTTCATAAACCTGCCTGATGATTAATAAGTCACACCCGACGCTTTTGAAAATGAAAGCGTGTATAACTCAGATCCATTTTCTCTTCGATTCGTAAACTTTAGATCTGATCTTACTTTCGTCTCTAGGTGACTGAGAGAGAATTTGGGCCTAGCGTGCAACTGGTTCGGTCAACAATAAGGTACAAAGCGGATTGATTAAATGGGCTTGAAGTTCCATTATCGTTAGGTCGAAGATCTCTACTAGGTTTAGTGCACTTTGGTAGTTGCGAATGTTGCCGTAATCGAATGTCTTTCTCATTCGACATTCTCTCTTACCAAGCACTCATACTCGTAAGGGTTGAGGAGACAGTGCGTGAGGTAATTGGGCTTCGAGATTGCGTATACGCGAAAAGAGCTCGCTTTCGACTTTCTACCTCGACGTTTTGTGCCNGGTGACTGAGAGAGAATTTGGGCCTAGCGTGCAACTGGTTCGGTCAACAATAAGGTACAAAGCGGATTGATTAAATGGGCTTGAAGTTCCATTCTCGTTAGGTCGAAGATCTCTACTAGGTTTAGTGCAGTTTGGTAGTTGCGAATGTTGCCGTAATCGAATGTCTTTCTCATTCAACATTCTCTCTTACCAAGCACTCATACTCGCAAGGGTTTAGGAGACAGTCCGTGAGGTAATTGGGCTTCGAGATTGCGTATACGCGAAAAGAGCTCGCTTTCGACTTTCTACCTCGACGTTTTGTGCCTGATTCTGGTTCAGGAAAGGGTCTAATCTCTTTCATTGGAGCACATTGATGCCGAAGGAGTCTTCGAAACCGGTGGAGAGGCTATGATGACTTCAGGCTATTCAAATAGCATGACTAAGTAATACTCCGAATTTCTTTTTCATAAACGATGATTAATAAGTCACACCCGAAGCTTTTGCAAATGAAAGCGTGTATAATTCAGATCCGATCTTACTTTCGTCTCCGGGTGACTGAGAGAGAATTTGGGCCTAGCGTGCAACTGGTTCGGTCAACAATAAGGTACAAAGCGGAGGGTGACTGAGAGAGAATTTGGGCCTAGCGTGCAACTGGTTCGGTCAACAATAAGGTACAAAGCGGATTGATTAAATGGGCTTGAAGTTCCATTATTGTTAGATCGAAGATCTCTATTAGGTTTAGTGCACTTTGGTAGTTGCGAACGTGAGGTGGTTTAGTGCACTTTGGTAGTTGCGAACGTGAGGTGATTGGGCTTTGAGATTGCGTATAGGCGAAAAAGAGCTCGCTTTCGACTTTCTACCTCAGCGTTTTGTGCCCGGTTGGTTCAGGAAAGGATCTGATCTCTTTCAGAGGAGCACACTAAAACGACATACTTGAGACCTCTCACACCTGAAACAATAATTATTTTAGTGCTTTTTTTCTTTTAGAGGGGCATTTCAAGAATCGAACTTGAGACCTCTGGCACCCAAAACAAGAATCATACCACTAGACCAAATGCCCTTAGTATGGATTTTAAAAGACAAAAGAATGACAATTTCTTTTTCATAAACCTGATAATTAATTATTTTAGTGCTTTTTTTCTTTTGGACAACCTCTTGCACCCAAAGCAAGAATCATACCACTAGACCAAATGCCCTTAGTATGAGCTATATATTATGTTTTTTATGGAATGTATCATCATTATTGATACATTATTTCATTTATTTTCTTTGTTAATGAAATCCATGAGAAATAATCATTATTATTATATCTTTTAGACTAGACCGCTGTTAAATTATTTACATAGGGTTTGCGACAATTACTGTATTGAGAAGAAAATAATGTAAGTTTTAGTTTGATAGTTCTATTTGAGACACATATCGTGGAATACACAAGTAAAGCAAATATCGAAAGTTAGGATTTGGGTAGGCATGCCTATTGAAAGTGGAAAAGATAAAATGATATTGGTTTCTGAAGATTAAGATGGAAGAATATACACTAAGGTGTTTGAATTGTTTTCTTTGAGGCTCATTCTTTTAAGAATTGAACTCGGGACCTCTCGCACCCTATGCGAGAATCATACCACTAGACCAAATGCTCTTTCTAAAAAATTGCAACATTTTTAACTCCTTCTCAGTATATTTTTTTCTCTCAAGTTTGAAATCTATTTTCTTGAGCGGTTGTTGGACTATAAAACAAAAAGTTGATGGTCTAGTATGCAAGTGTTCAAATAAACTACAACCCAACAAATGAATTAAACTAATCCGTTTGGGTTGGGTTGGATTTATTCTCAGTTCATCAGTTTGTTTGATTTAATTCTTCTATTTTGCTTCCTATGACAAGAAAATGAAGTTGTATTGAATGTAACATAGTTTGATTTATGACAAACTCATATGAAATATAATTGCATTAATAGTACTAAGAGTTGGAGTCAAATATTTCATGAACTTAAGTGCAACTCATGTTTTATTAAAGACGAAATGAAATTTAGTTAAGTAACTGGAACTTTAAATTACTTCATGTGGAGCTTCAATTACTCTATGTTAGTTGCTATCTTTAGGATTGACTAATTGGACACGAGTTCTTGGATTTAGGGGATTGTTTTATGTAATTTTCAACTACAACTTATGTTTCCAAATTTATAGGTCATAATTTAGGTAGTGGTTGTATATTATGGATGAACACTAGAGTTTCTATCCCATTCACCACAACTACTCTAGTTTTTGTTTGAAGGCTATAATTGGCATCTATGTTGTATGACAATAAAATTTGTTTCGATGAAATTTTAGTTAAAGTTGCATATTTTACTTCTTGCGAGTAAAAAAATTGTTTCTTAGCATAATATGAATTTAGTTGAAGAGTTATTAGGAATAAGATGGAGAAAGAAATTTTCTTTAAAATAATAAACAGACTCAAGTTCATCTTTGTTATTGTCAAATTGTGATTTTGCAAAAAACTTAACTAATATGAAATATCAAGGTAAACCAAGAATATATCCTGCACGTCATTCAAGATGACAATAAAATGGAGTTAAATTGAACGTAGTTTTAGTTTCATGTTTGGTAGGTTCAATATGAAGCATAATTGTATTAATGATATTAAAGAGAAATTCGTGTTTTATTAGAAGAGACCAACTTCATTTAAGGTACTAGAAGTTTAAACTACTTCCATTCTAATTTCAATCACTTCACAATGATTACAAATTTAAGGTTGGCTAATTGAACATCAATTATCAACTTTAGGTTATAATTTAGGTAGTAGCCATTATAATATTAATGAGTATAAGACTTACAATTTACCATGGACCATATGTCTTATAGTTAAATGAATATATACATATTATGCATGTCGATGTCTGGATAAAGCACAAAGTAGTAAGGAACACCATTGTCAACTCTAGAGCCACCCACAACACGATGGAGACCGATGCAAAATATTTTAACATCCTTTGGCATCAAGATACAGGAAAGATGAACGCCGTCAAATTGGAAGCTTTGTCTGTCTTAAGAGTCACAATGAGAACTCTAATCAAGCTAGAGCCTTGGACTAGGAAAATTGTTTAGTGATAGTTGAAATGGATGACTTCGGCGTCGTGTCAGGAATGAACGTCCTGCTGAAACACAAAGTCATTTACATGCCCCGAGCAAAATGTCTAGCAGTAACGGAGTCTAACCCGATGATCATTCAGAAAAACATCCATCAACCAAGAGGGTTGAAAATGATGTCGATACAACAGTTGAAAAATAATCATAGCCATGATGAATCTACGCTTTCTGCTATTGTTGTAATTGAAAAGGGGAGCTCGAGTGAGCCAATCTCAATAGAAACCTTATTGCCACTACATTAACACCACGACGCAAAACAAGGTCAGATAATGAATTTATCCCCACCAAGAGAGACAAAAACAAGGTCAGATACTAAAGAAGGGAGACCAAAACAGACCATTGAAGCAACACATGTTCACACATAAATATCATCTAGACGGATGTAGAGAAGGGTAAGTCGGAAGCGTCAACCACAATAATTTCAAGAAAAATAAAGAGTTCATATAAGTTAAGGTTAGATCAACTTCGAGTTCAAAGCAACAAAACCAAAGACTGGTGTGAAAATACTATGGACTAGTTAAAGTTATCCGTAAGATTATGAAGACATCATATAGAATCTAATTGCTCTTATGGATGCGGACTATCCTTGTTGTCCACGTTAGTAACTTGAAACGTTATTATTTCGACTAAGAAGACATCAAGCAGAAGCAGGTGATATGACGTCATACAATTAAGAAAAAGTTTTAAGCGAAGAAAGTAGGAAAGACACGAGCAGAGAAGACATGAAGACTCAACAAACCGAGAAGTACTTTTCAACAGCACCTAGTACTTTTCAACACTGTGTGGGGGCAGATGTCACAGTCATGATTTCCCAAGGCGTGTTGCCTGTGGTTGCATGTTGCATGTCTCAGCCATTCTTGTAAAAAATTTGTTGTCCAAGGTTGTTATTTGGACAATGTTATTGTTTATCGGTTATTTGGGCGACACGCCTTGAGCAATCATAACTGTTACAATTGACTAAGACATTTGTTGTCCATATGCTATTGTTGTCCAAGAGACTCCTCATTATGAGGTAATGATTGGCTAAGACATTTTAAGAAGTTTTACCTAGGGAAACTTCTATCACAATCCTCTTCTTACTCTCTGAAACTTCTTTAAATGTTATTGTTCACTGGTTATTTTGGCGCATCTTCCTTAAAAGGATTGTGACGACAGATGACCTAGGTAAAACTTCTATTGGGAGATCAGTGCAATAGAGAATTTGTGTCCCTTTCCTTAAACCTTCAGCGCACAACATAACAAAGAGTTCCTAGAAAAAATATCATAGAACAATTTGTGTAATGCATTTGAAGTTAGGCTCGTGGCTCTATCTTATCTCCCAAGAATATGGTTCATTCTCTATTCATATAGAAATTCTGCAATAGAAAGTGGTACCCTCATCTTCTTTTATAAGACTACCTCAGCCTTCATGGAATGATTATGCCATGTTGATTCTTATAGAAGGGAGTAGGAGTAAGAGTAGATGACTGTTTATGGTCCAAGTCCCAAAAAAGTAAGTCTTGATGTCAAGAAAGGAGAGGAATCCACATAGTTTCCAAGATTTGAAGAGAATCATACATACACAAATTTCCTTTGTTTGTTTATTCTTGTTGTTTGCTCTCTTCAATTAACATGTTATAAAGAAACTTGTAAATTATAATTAAATATAGCTTTTTTTTTCTTTCCAAATATCAATTTGAATTACTTCTTGATTTAAGGTTTAAAAAACCTATTTCAAATCTTATTATATTGCATGCTTCAATTTGATATAATTGTTGGAGGCATTTTTAGAATCAAACTCGGGACCTCTCGCACCCGAAGCGAGAATCATACACTAGACCAAATGCCTTGTAGTGGATCTATCAATATTAGTTGCTGGTCCATATCTTTTATGCGCCTCAATATTTGAAATTTATCCACATGTTTTTGTGCTTTAGAACCTATTATTATTGTCTTGTTAACTTCACATTGTTGATAAGCACATTACCCTACGTTTTATATTCTCATGTATTGGCTGAAACCACCACACCTAAATGAAGGTCTCAAATAATCAAATAAATTATAAAGGATAGGGTTATAACAATAAATGAAAAAAACCTGTAATAAAAGGCAAACATGATACCTATGGTGAGCTAATAGAAGACAAATATCCTATAATAAAAGATCAAATATGATATATATGGTAAGTTATAATTGTTGGGTTTTATGTCCTAAAACTCATAGTGTGTGTAAAACATATTTTATTTTCAATAAAGTTATTATTGTTGTTTATTTATTAAAGATTGTTATTGAATAAAGTGAACTTTACGATAATTAATCTAAATCCAATAAATTTGGTTAACTCAAGTATGCATGCTTGCCACGTTATCCCAAATATTTGAGTGAAATTTTTAGTGTCAAAATTTGGTGATCTCAAATTTGCATGAACATGCAAACATGACTCTATAAATAGAGTGATCATAAAACATGAAATGTCTTCTTCTTGGTGAAAAACGTTGAGAAAAACCTCTCACAAACACTCTCTTCATATATACAAAATCCCTCCCAAGTTTAGTCACTCACCGGATTCCACAATCCCGTTCTAAGGCCGGAGGATAGTGGAGAAGACACTAGTGGTGGCTCGAAACAGGTTCGTGAGGAAAAAGGAATTTGAACTACAAAAGGTTAGTATTCAAACTCATTAAGTTTTAATACTCATGAACATGCTAGTTATTTACTATAATTGATGTTCTAAAAGTGCCTAAGATCCAAATTGCTTCCGCATGTGTTATATTAACACCATCAATTGGTATAAGCAAGTTTTAGGCACTTTATTTACATTAATTTGATCTTGGTGGGTACCATTTCTTGAATGAAATTTTGTGGTTCCTAAAGTGGATGGTTTTTGTTTTGGCATGTTTTTATGCTTCTATTTGATACAATTATTGTAATAAGCCTAATGTGTATGGCTTTAATGAATGAAGAAAGGTCGGTAATTTTTATGGAATCATTAGAGTCAATTTTAGGTTGTAATTGATCGAAAATGGAAGAGATAGCAACCTGAACCAAAGAAGAAGATGGAAGAGGCAGTTCGGGTGGTTTTTCTGTCTTTGGGGTCTGGTTCAACGTTTTTAAGGGTTGGGTCGCCCAATTCGTGATCCTCGGGAGCAGTTCAAGTTATTTTTAATTATTAATGTAATAATTTAGTTAATTGCTTGTTTTAAAATGCCAAAACCAATCCACTTTAGCGTGTTTAATTAATTATGCATTATGAATGTATGTTTTAATTAAAAAGAAAATGTATATGCACAAAGTATGTCATATAGATTTAAAATCTCACCATAGGCTAAGCATGTTTCATGCATTCCAAGTATGTTATAATTATTATAATTTATAGTATGCATGTTTAGGGTTCCATGAGTGATAGATATAAATTGTTATATTATTGCATGGAATGGATGATTATATAATTGTTATATAAAGCATGTTAGATGCATGTTATAGGTTATTTTCAACGTCTACAACGAGATAGACGTTAAAATCTATAATAAAGTTAAGTACATGCTCACTCAGGGTTAAGAACCGAGCACGATCAATTTTAATAGTTAAAATAGGTCGATGTCTTACAAAATTGCAGTTACGAGAAAGGTCACCTGGCACGATCTTGTCTAAGGCTGGAGGTACTTACGTTGACGGTTTACAAAACACCTACTACCTGGAGATCGGACCAGTACTTGAGCTTAGTTAGCCCGGCTTTATGAGCATGCTTAAGTGATATAAGTTTTAGAAAAATAACCTAGACTTAAGCTATATTTAATTAGTCGGAATATAACGAAGTAATAGGTATACCCAACCGTCTAAAATACTTAGTAGGAGGAAAAAGATATATGAGATACATCGTTTTCCTTTTACGCTCTCTGAAAAATTCACATCGTGAGATTCATGCTCGGCCTTGTGTCGCCCTGGGAGCGTCCTCCATTCGGAAGGGATTTGCATGAGTCAATAACAAGGTGAATAGAGAAAGTATTTATAGTAAGTGGGAGAAGGAAGTATATCAACACCTCCTATGGTCTCCACCACTAGGTTGCACCGTGAGATTCCCATGTTCCACCTACATGTTGCCCAAAAGCTACTACCCATTTGGAGGGTTGTAACACGGGAGTCGAAACAACACAAACTCTAGAAATGGATAGGATTAGGTCCGTTCCAAACTTTGGCTTTTTCGTTCGATAGCATTGTTGGGACCGATCTCTGAGGTCTGAAAATGGCGGGTCACACTTCCGAAGAATTACTAAGAGTTATGGAATCTCTAAAAGGGATGTTTGGACAACCGTCCTTCTCCCTTAGACATAAAGCCATAAAATACATTTACAACTGTCGTATGTAAGAAGCGATCTCAGTTAGAGAACATGTCCTAGACATGATGGTCAATTTCAATGTGACAGAAGAAAATGAAGTTGTCATTGATGAGAAGAGTCAAGTCAGTTCCGCACAAATGTGGTAATGAAAAAAATAGAATATAACTTGACTGCTCTTCTCAATGAGCTACAGACTTATCAATCCCTTTTAACGAACAAGGGACAAACAGTTGAAGCAAATGTTGCTATCTCCAAAAAATTACTACGTGGATCGTACGAAGAAATTAAGCCTGGACCTTCAACTTCTAAAAGTGTTTTGATGAAGAAGAAGGGTAAAGGGAAAAATTAGATTCCTACTAACCGCAAACACAAGGTTCAAAAAGCCGATAAAGAAAAATGTTTCCATTGCAACGAAAACGGACACTGGAAGAGAAATTGCCCAAAATACATTGCAGAGAATAAAGCCGAAAAGACACAACAAGGTAAATATGATTTACTCGTTGTAGAAATATGTTCAGTAGAGTATGAAAACTCAACTTGGATACTAGATTCAGGGGCGACTAATCATATTTGTTCTTTTTACCAGGAAACTAGCTTCTGGAGAATGCTTGCGGACGGTGAGATAACACTCAAGGTTGGAACAGGAAAAGCTGTCTCAGCAAGATCAGTATGAAATTTAAAGTTGTTTTTTGGAGATAGATTCATTATATTAGATAATGTACTTTTTGTTCCTGAAATGAAAAGAAATCTAATATCTATCTCTTGTTCATTTGCAAAAGAGGTATTCATATTTGTTCTGCAAAATTAGAAAACAACTTATATATGTTAAAATCGAGCGAAATAAAAGCTATTTTAAATACCGAGATGTTTAAAAAAGCTGAAACTCAAAATAAATGACAAAAGATTTCTCCTAATACCTATCTTTGGCACTTAAGACTAGGCCACATTAATCTCAATAGGATTGATAGATTGGATAAAAATGGACTTCCAAATAAGTTAGAAGACAACTATTTACCTCCATGTGAGTCTTGTCTTGAGGGTAAAATGACTAAACGATCGTTTTTCGAAAAAGGTTATAGAGCCAAAGAAACCTTATAACTCGTGCATACAGATCTCTGTGGTCCAATGAATGTCAAAGCACGAGGAGGGTATGAATATTTCATTAGATTTATTGAGGATTATTCAAGGTATGACTATTTTTATCTAATACGTCACAAGCTCGAAGCTCTTGAAAAATTCAGAGAGTATAAGACTGAGGTTGAGAATCTATTAGGTAAAATTATTAAAACACTTCGATCAGATCGAGGAGGAGAGTACATGGACTTAAGATTTTAGGACTATATGATAGAACATGGAATAAGGTCACAACTCTCAGCCCCTGGTATGCCTCAAGAAAATGGTGTATCAGAAAGGAGAAATAGAACTTTGTTAGACATGGTTCGATCTATGATGAGTTTCGCTCAATTACCCGATCCGTTTTGGGGATATGTAGTGGAGACTGCTACATGCATTTTGAACATGATTCCTACTAAGAGTGTTTCAGAAACACCTTATGAGTTATGAAAATGGCGTAAAGGTAGTTTACGTCACTTCAGAATTTGGGGATGCACATGTGTTGGTGCAAAATTCCAAGAAATTAGGACGTCGTTCAAAATTATGTCTATTCGTAGGATACCCCAAAGAGACGAAAGATGGTTTGTTTTATGACCCTCAAGAAAATAGAGTGTTTGTATCAACAAACGCTACATTCTTAGAGGAAGATCACGTAAGAAATCATCAACCTCGTAGCGAACAAGTATTAAGTGGGATTTCTAAAGAAGCTACTGATACAACAACAAGAGTTGTTAATCAAGCTGGTCCTTCAATAAGAGTTGTTGATGGAGCTGACACTTCTGGTCAATCACATCCTTCTCAAGAGTTGAGAATGCCTCGACGTAGTGGGAGGGTTATAACTCAACCCGATCGTTACTTGGGTTTGGCAGAAACTCAAGTCATCATACCTGATGATGGCATTGAGGATCCATTGATCTATGAACAAGCAATGAATGATGAAGATAGAGATCAGTGGATTAAAGCCATGAATCTTGAAATGGAGTCAATGTACTTCAATTCAATCTGAGAACTTGTAGATCAACCAGATAGGGTAAAACCTATTGGTTGCAAGTGGATCTATAAGAGGAAACGAGACCAATTCGGTAAGGTACAGACCTTTAAAGCTCGACTAGTAGTAAAGGGTTATACCCAAAGAGAGGGGGTGAACTATGAAGAAACCTTCTCTCATGTTGCTATGCTTAAATCGATTAGAATACTCTTGTCTATTGTCACATTTTATGATTATGAAATTTGGAAAATGGATGTTAAGACATCCTTTCTAAACGACAATCTTGAAGAGAGTATCTATATGGCTCAACCAGAGGGGTTCATTGAACAGGATCACGAGCAAAGGGTTTGCAAATTCAAAAGAACCAAGAAGGCATAAGCGAGGAAAACATATTGAGCCCAAATATCATCTCATAAGAGAGATTTTGTAACGAGGAGATGTGATCGTCACACAGATAGCTTCAGAGCACAACATTGCTGATCCATTTACAAAGCCCCTCACGGCTAAAGTGTATGAAGGGCACCTAGTGAGTCTAGGACTACGAGTTAGGTAATCTAGGGCAAGTGGGAGAAAAGGCATGAGTATGTGATGCCCTAGTTTATTGTATTTATGTCTTTCTCTCTACTCAACGTTATAAAACTCCACTAAAGTTTTAGTCCAAGTGGGAGTTTGTTGGGTTTTATATCCTAAAACTCATAGTTTGTAAACAAAAGCATATTTTATTTTCAATAAAGTTATTATTGTTGTTTATTCAGTAAAGGTTGTTATTGAATAAAGTGAACTTTACGATCATTAATCTAAATCCAATAAACTAAGAACACTCTGGCTATAGTATGATTACTTGAACTATATGTAGAGACATAAGAGTTGATCAAGTTCAAGTATATAGTCAATATGATCTATAGTATAAGGATAAGGCTGAGTACCTTATCCTGAGGACACTATGGATGCGGCCCACTTTTGTATATGATATAAACAATGCGATCACTAAAATTGTACATGTGAAGACATGTGAGTGGGGGCGTCCTATGCAATGAGTATTGCATAAGATCGGACCATGAAGAAAATCACTCTCACTTTATAATGTCGTTTACTGTTGAGACTAATTTTCTTTTCATTCGATGACCTAAGTAACTCGATCTTAATCTTGAGCTAACCATGAACTTCTTGTTTATTCGGAATTATCCTTAAATTTGCATGGGTGAGAGTGGCTCAAGTTCGCCAACTCAATAGGTCTCTCATTTCAGGGGTAAGACTGGGTAAATGGCTGAGGACGTGGGGTGCAAGATGGAATTCACACCTACCCACTTTTAGGGATAGAAGAGAGGTAGTTCCCTTAATTACTGACTCCAGGTCTTGAATAAGGAGTCCCACCCTCTCATTGGCCTGAGAGGGATCCGGTTTACTGGTTGGACCACAAACCAATTGTTCATTAGAGGATCAGTGAGACATAAGAAACAAGAAGTAACTTTAGGGGTAAAACGGTAAATTGACCCAGCTCTAGTTACGAACAACCTGTGAAGGATCGACTTACTAATCATGGTTATATAAAATGGACAAAAATATATCTATAGTGAGGGGAGTGCAACTACTAGGCTATAGTGAATTGTCCTAGTACTTAACGAATGTTGGTTAACAAAGTTAATGAGTTTCATCGGTTAATCTTGGATCGTTGGAGCCCATGATCTATAGGTCCATTAGGTCCCTCTGGTAGCTCATATCGGACTAAATCATAGAACAGCGTGACGAGTGAGTTCGAAGTGTTCGAATTCAAATTAGGGAGAATGCACTACATATATACGATATATTTAACTGCATTTTTGTTTTATTTACGAATTAAACAAAAAGAAAGAATCTGAAATATTTAAATAAAATTTATTATCTTAATCAAATATGTGTCGGAATTAATTGGGATTGGCATTTGAATTAATATTAAATATTAATTAAATATTTAATTAATCATTAAATATTACTTTAATTTGAAATTTATAATTCAAATTGATTGTTGAATCAAAATGAAAAAAGTCAAAATGTTGACTTCATTTAATGAAAAAATCCATATTAATGGAATTTTGAGGTGTCAAAATTTTGTTTAACCAAACTTGCATGTTTGCCAAATAAACCCTACAAATTTGAGTGTCAAAATTTGGTTAACTCAAATATGCATGCTTGCCACGTAATCCCAAACATTTGAGTGGAATTTTTAGTGTCAAAATTTGGTGATCTCAAATTTGCATGAACATGCAAACATGACTCTATAAATAGAGTGATCATAAAACATGAAATGTCTTCTTCTTGGTGAAAAACATTGAGAAAAACCTCTCACAAACACTCTCTTCATATAAACAAAATCCCTCCCAAGTTTAGTCACTCACCGGATTCCACAATCCCGTTCTAAGGCCGGAGGATAGTGGAGAAGACACTAGTGGTGGTTCGAAACCGGTTTGTGAGGAAAAAAGAAATTGAACTACAAAAGGTTAGTATTCAAACTCATTAAGTTTTAATACTCATGAACATGCTAGTTATTTACTATAATTGATGTTCTAAAAGTGCCTAAGATCCAAATTGCTTCCGCATGTGTTATATAAACACCATCATTATAATCTCATGTATTTGCTAAAACCACCCGACATAAATGAAGTTCTCAAATAATCAAATAAATTATAAAGGATAGGGGAATAACAATAAATGAAAAGAGCTGTGATAGAACACAAATATCCTATAATAAAAGATCAAATATGATATATATGGTAAGTTATACTTTAGGACTAAATATCCTTAACATTAAAGAAAGACTTCTGACCTCACGAACCATTAGTATTTAATCATAAGGAAGAGTATTTGAAGCATTACGTTGTTGCTGCATGACTAAGCTATTGCAAACATACTAAAAGGGTTCCTCTAAATTTTCACAAAATTTACATTAATCTTTGAAGATTCAATCTAGCTAGTTTTCATAACACTATATTATCCTCGAGCACTAAGATTCTTTCCAATTTACACCTTTCACAACTCAAGTTTTCATATTTCTTTTCTAATTTCTTTGTGTTGACTTTGTTGCCCAACAATTGGTGTATTCCCCTCATTGACCTTATTATGATAATATTTGATATGGACCAACAGACATCAATCATACAATATTCTTCAATGAAGATATGAAGAAAATATTGTTGAAATTATCAAAAGATATTTCAATTCATGGCACATTGAAGAAGAATGAAGTTTCATGTTATAAATTTTGGTGGATTACATTTTAGAGTAATTTAGAGTTATTGTATTTCATTAATGTATTTTAAGACTTTTTATTTACTTTAGGTTACAATTACATAATAGTTAATTATAGTCATAAAGTATGAATGTTACAACTCTTGGAATGCCTTTAATAGTTTCATTTTGAGACTATATAAAGCCATGTATGTTGTATTTATAGGGAGACTTGGAAAATATAGTAAAAGGAGCATTTGTGCTTTTCTTTAGCTAATGGCTAAGTTTCTTTGCAATTATATGTAGTTTAGGTTGCATGTAGAATCATTCAAGCTCGACATGATCAATCTTGCTTGTGGAGTGATTCGAATCTCAAACAAGTGTTTTTGTGTTGAGATATTTGATCAACAAGAATCATTCAAGCTAGACATGATCGATCTTGCTTGTGGAGTGATTCGAATCTCAAACAATGTTCTTGCCTTGAGATATTCGATCAACAAGGTAATCCGAATCTTACTCTCCTTATAGTGATTCCTTAACTTATCAATATTTGTATAATTATGAACTCAAATATTTAGAAACATTATCTTTTTAATATATTATACTACTTTTTCTATTTTTTAATGTGTCTCGAGTAGCAGACCTGTCACTTCATACAAATGACAATCATGAAAAATCTAAATATAAAAACATACTCGATTACTTTCTTTAAGGCATCCCATATATACTTTCCCATTACTTGGTATACTAGGGCAATAAAGTCTAAGGAACATAATTCTACCACTAAAAATACTTTTGTTTTCTTTGGAGATCATTTATTTGCAGTTATCATGTTAAGTTTTTTTACTATTGTTTTTACAACACACAAAACCATTTGATAGAGCTTGTGGGGCATTCTGATTATGGAATTCCTGACCTCTTACACAGGAATTGAGAATCATACTATTTGACCAAATGTCTTTCTTACTAATCTATCGTTTTTCGTTGCTAGTCCATGTGCTTTATGCACGTTAAGGTTTGAAATTTATCATTGTGTTTTTAGAATTTGTTCTCAAATCATTTGGATGTATTTCAATTAATATTGTTAAGAAATGTTGACATAAATAAAGTTCATATCATATCATGTTAAGTTTATTTAAGTTGTAATATGTAATTAGGTTCAATTGACTTGAAATGTCTGTTTAATAGAGATAAAATTATTGGTTCTTGCTTGATGTATGTCTTGAAACTGAACCGAGTCAACGAACTAAATTAGCTTTTGCACATTTTCATTAATCCATGTTCAAGTTCTATGCAGACACATATAGGCCCATGGATCTATACATCTCAATCGAAAAACAATAAATAGAAAAAGAGAGAATCGGAATTGATCGATGTGTTTTTTCAAACAAACTAAAAGAAAATGAAAGACAACATAAATCATGTATCAACTAAGTCAAGCCCACTCAAAAATTTGATTAAGAATAAGAAAGAGGTATCTCTCATCAAAATACTAAACCTAGTGTAATAATTTTGAACTCATTGAAAAAATTTATAAGGAAAATTTTAATTATTTCACACTAAATTAAGAATTCAACCCACTGAACAATAAAAACATAAATTTTTTTGATTGGATGAGAAGGAAGAAATACTAAGTTGTTCTATATTAATCTAGAACTTTGGTTTAGAGTAATCCATGGATCATACCAATCAAATTCTTTCTTTTAAATTTGAATAAAAAAGAAAATTCCATTATTAGTAAAAATAAAAAAGAAAGTAATTGAAAAGAAAAAAAAAAAAACTCCTCTAATACTAGGCAAGAAAAAAACTCTGGAATGATTTGGCTTAAATATAGTAGAAAGAAAAAACAATACAAGAAGAACACAGATATTTTATTTCTTCCTAAATAGATATTTTATTTTTTAATTGAGATAGTATAATTCCTTAATTGGCATGAATAATATCAATGTATATTGTCTCTAGCTTAAAGGATAAATCTCATAAAATTTACTGTATCTTGTATTTAAAGATGAGAAATGAATTTGGAGATTCTGATAGTTCCCATGGAGTTTCAGGTTAATAAGGAATTATTAAAAAATAAATATTTATTATTGAACATGTTCTTCTGTTGTACAAAATGATGGACAATTTATTATATATCAAACCATATGTATTTTATTAAGTCATAAAAATAAGTACTAAATTAATCAAATATATCAAGAAAAAGACTATCCTTACCAGAAGAGTTTTAGTAAATCCATTGCAATAAATCAAAAAATGAATGAAAAGAGAACAAAAAATCAACTTGAGAGATCAATTTCATTCATCACTAATCAAATTTTTACATAATAATTTGTGGGTATTTATAGTCTCCCCACAAAAGAAGTTAGTGGCCGGGATTTACTCTCGATCTTCTTGAATCTCCACAAAAGACGAAGTCAATTTGACAATTCTACCATTACAAACTTTATGAAATTAAAAATAAATAAAGTTTTCTAACAACTCATGTAATGATGCTTGCAACTTCATCTGCTCCTTCAACCGTGTAAATATTCACTTCTGAAGCTTCAAATGGTCATTTCTCAATCTAATAAGCTTGTAACACATAAAATAATAGTTGAACTGAGCCTATCCAATTTTGTAGATGAAAAATGAATGCTTGTTGAATCTTCTTGGCCTTGGATCGTGTAATAGGTCCAGTTGGAACACTTGGAACAACGTGATCCTTATCATCTTCCCCCTCTTCAAAAAGATTCTTCCTCGAATCAGAAAATCATCACCTACATCAATAAGACTCAAATCAGCAACATTGAAAGTAGGATGTGCTGAAAATTCTCATGGAAGATCATTTTATATGCATTGTTATTAATTCTTTCAAGGACTTGATAAGGGTCATCCCCTCTTGGATGTAACTTTGACTCACTCCTTGCGAAAATGTATCCAAACCCAGCTACAGAGTTGAAAAATGATTTCATTCCGTCCTTTGTTAATTCTTGAAGCAATATTGAAATTTTGTTTCTCAATTGTCTCCTTCCCCTCTTTATGCAATGTTTTGATCCCATTTGCCTTACTTGTGGCTGCTTTACTCACAAAAATATTAGAATGAATAGAAAGCAAATCAAGACATGTAAGTGGATTAAATCCATAAACAACTTCAAAAAGAGAACAATGACTTGCAAACATTCGCCCCAAGACTTAATATTCTTACAAATAATAGTCCTAAGCAATGC
>NW_019272405.1:0-3489 GCF_002738345.1 Cucurbita maxima | reverse complement strand
CCTTTACTTAAAAACTTTCATTTTTAATGTTAGCGGGGATAGCTCAGTTTAGAGAGCGTCAAATTTAAGATTTGAAGGTCACGTGTTCGATCTCCATGTTCACCACACCTGTTTCGCAAAACCTGACTATTCAATAAAAAAAGTAGTCATTATTCCTTGTTAAAATTTAAATGAATAGCTAAAATACCTTTACTGATGAATTTTCATTTCTAGTGATTGCGGGGATAGCTCAGAGAGAGCGTCAGATTGAATATCTGAAGGTCATGTGTTTGATCCACTTTCACCACACTTGGTTCACGTTGCATAATTTTACTATAAAATTAGTTATTATTTATGTTTTTGATCCATGTTCACTGCATTAGCGATTATTTCTTTTTAAAAACTCAACTCTAATGATTGCAGGGATAGCTCAGTTGGGAGAGCATCAGACTAAAGATCTGAAAGTCACATGTTTGATCCACGTTCAAACTAAAATTAGTGGAATTACCTTTGCATTATGAATTTTCAATTTTAATATTAGTGTGGAGAGCGTCATAGTGAAGAGGAAACGTGTTCGATCCACGTTCATTTATTTTAATGTTAAGCATAGATAGTGTGTCTGTAGATCTAAAGATAGCGTGGTGGATTCCTAATTCTTTATTTGACTATAAATGCTCTGTAAGACATTTAGTAAAATGAAATGACTCATTTTATTGTTCTTATTGCAAGACATTTAGTAAAATGACTCATTTTATTGTTCTTATTGCATGGAACAATAAAATTTATCTTCCCCTAGAATTGTCAATACATTCTACTTTCAATGTTGCTAAGTTGAGTCCCTTTGAAGGTGATGATTTTTCTGATTCGATGACGAATCCTGAAGAGGGGGATGATGATAAGAATCACGGTGTACATTCTACTTTCAATGTTACTGAGTTGAGTTCTTTTGATGTAGGTGATGATTTTTTTGATTCGAGGACGAATCCTTTTGAAGAGGGGGATGATGATAAAAATCACGGTGTTCCAACTAGACATTTTACACAACCCAAGGCCAAGAAGATTCAACAAGCATTCATGCTTCATGTACAAAATTGGATAGGCTAGGTTCAACCATCATTTCATGTGTTACTAGCTGATTCGTTTGAGTCAATATCATTTGGAGATTCAAAAGTAAATATTTGCACAGTTGAAGTAGCGGATGAAGTTCCAAGCATCATTTCATAGTGGTTAGAAAACTTTATTTATTATTTTAATTTCATAAAGTTTGTAATGCTCAAATTGACTTCGTCTTCTATGGAGATTTAAAGGAATCGAGATTAAATCACGGGCACTAACATTTTTTGTGGGGAGACTATAAATACCCACAAATTATTATGTAAAAGCATATTTGTGATCAATGAAATTAATCTCTCAAGTTGAGAGGTTCCCTCTTATAGAAATCTGAGCATATCTTTGTCGTTTTTAAGTTTCATGTCTCTCAAGTTGAGAGGTTCCCTCTTATAGAAATCTGAGCATATCTTTGTCGTTTTTAAGTTTCATGCAATTTCTGTGGTAGATTGCATCGGAGATATTTAATCAAGCCTTGATCAAGTTTGATTGTGGAGTGACTCAATTTAGACAAAGGTTTCAAATCTTGCTTCTCACTCTTGGATCTCATAATCTAATTCTAGCTTTATCTCTTGGTTTATCCAAAATTTGTATAAGAAGGTGTTAATTTCTTCAATTAAAGGTTCTTGCTTCTACAAAAGCTTGGCTTGTTGGGCTGAAGATTACGGTTGGTCTATCGTCCTTCAACGAGATCTTCTATCCCCATGACTGCTCTGTTGCAGTCGTTCTTCTAACGCCAGCGACACGTCCAGTTGTCGAGATTGGTAATGTGAGTTTGTAACGAATCCATTGAGGTTCTTAGAATGATTCTATAGCTTATCATTTCCATGTTGGGAGTTGGATCATGGGTCTTGGGCGAAGGAATCCTTGGTTTACCACCCCTTCGAGTTGAAGGAAATGTCATAAGGCTAATTTTTTTTCAATTTTATTGATTTGTTTGAGTGATTTTATTTGATTTTATTTCAATTTTGTCAAACTCAATCGGGTGCTCATCTCAATCATTTCAGCCTTGTTGGCGTTCAATAAGAGAGACTTTGGAAATAACTTGTAACTGTTCAACTGGATTATCACATTAACAATTTGAATCAAATAAAGTAACATTAACCATTTGAATCACCTCAACCCCACTTGTTGAACTTGACCAAATGTCTATAACATAGCACTAACAAAGGTACAAAGTAATACAAACAAAGGTACAAAGTAACACTAACAAGGGTACAAAGTAACACTAACAAAGGTACAAAGTAATACAAACAAAGTAATACAAACAAAGGTACAAAGTAATACAAACAAAGTAATACAAACAAAGGTACAAAGTAACACTAACAAAGGTACAAAGCTCATAAAAGTGGTTCCCAAATTTTATATTATTGTGATAGAAGCTATAAATGACCATTATATTCATTGGTCAAAATTTTATATTATTGTGATAGAAGCTATAAATGACCATTATATTCATTGGTCAAAATTTTATATTATTGTGATGGAAACTATAAATGACCATTATATTCATTGGTCAAAATTTTATATTATTGTGATGGAAACTATAAATGACCATTATATTCATTGGTCAGATATTGCAATTGTACATAACATTTCTCCACTTTATACATAACATGTTAAATTAACTCATACTGAAAAAAATCATTTCTTTCTTTTGGAGATGCGGGGTATCGATCCCCGTACCTCTCGCATGCTAAGCGAGCGCTCTACCATTTGAGCTACATCCCCACAATTTTTGCATCACAAAACCCTAAATTTTTCATCATCAATAATAGTGAAAATGAAAAAATATTGCTACACAACAGGTCATGAATAAGGACAAATTTGAAAAGAAACAATATATTTAATAATAGATAATCATATTTTTGGAGATGCAGGGTATCGATCCCCGTACCTCTCACATGCAAAGCGAGTGCCCTACCATCTGAGCTACATCCCCATGATTCTTACGTCATAAAACCCTATTAATGTCCCATCATCAATAGTAGTGAAAATAAAAAAATATCAAAATATTAATAACAAATAGTTTAGATATCCCTACAATTCTTACGTCACAACGTCCTATGCATCTAGTCATCAGTAATAGTGAAAATGAAAAACTATCCCAGCTCATTATGTCCTAAATAAGAAAAAATTGAAAAGAAATAATATATTTAATAATCGATTCAATTGAAGATGCAAGATATTGAGCCCCATACTTTCCACATGGGAAATGAACGCTATACCATTCGAACTACATCCCTACGATTTTTACATCAAAAAACCCTAAACGCCCCTTCATCAATAATTGTGAAAATGAAAAAGTATATATGCATATTATGTCATAAATAAGGAAATATTGAATAGAAATAAAATATTAATAATAAATAGTTTCTTTTGGAGATGCGAGGTATCGATCTC
>NW_019272404.1:31783-37323 GCF_002738345.1 Cucurbita maxima | reverse complement strand
AAAAAAAAAGAAAACAAAAACAAAAATTAACCACCTTCTAAAGGAGCTTGTAATTGGACTCTTAAGGATAAAAAAAACAAAATATCCTATATAGCCAAACTCAATTATTTTATCAAAACTTGTATTTTTTTTTTCCCAAAATTGTGATAGAAAATGAATTGTTCATCTAGAATTTTTAAGGTTGGATATTATACTCTTCAAATTTATGATGTTTTGAAATTCCACCAAAAGACTAAATTAACAAGAAACAATTACATAAATTTAGATATACATAAAATAATATGGTCTAGTTGAATAGTTTGTCATGATGCAACGTCTTTATTTACCTAAATCGTTGTTTTTCGACTTGCAATGGGCCAATAGAGGTACATCTTGATAATTAAGAATCGTCACTTTCCAATGCGTTCCTGGTGGCATGAGTGCAAAACAAGTGAAAACATTAGAAGTTGATGCAAAAGTTATCAACAAAATCATATAGAGGTTATTCATAGCCTTCCTTTTAAATTGACTTCGAATTTGTTTGTGTTTCATTTTGGATCCTTTTGAACCATATATATATATATATATAATCTTTGTGCTACAACAAATTTTCCTTTTTAACAACTTTTAAAGATATAATTTTATGTTAAACGCTCTTGAAAGGAAAGCGGAAAAAACTGAATGGATATTAAGCATGTTCGCTTGTTAGGTTACGCTTTATTTAGCATAGAATCACACACAACGACCGAAAAACTTAGATTGCGCTTTTTTTTTCTCTCCAACATCAATCATAAACTTCTCCCAGCTCCATTGCAATGTCTCCTTCTCAAGTTCCTTCCATTTTTGTGCTATAATTTATTAACAAAATTAAGACCTTAATATTCGTGTTGACATCTGTATTTTATTCTTAGATGGCAACTTGGATATTTCATGGACATGCATGCACCTTTTTTTGTTAAAAATTTCGGATAATTGATAACTCAAATGTGCAATTGTAACGACCCTAAATTTTCACATACTCAGAGTCGCTACTAAATGCAAGAACATGTGAATGCAATGACGGGACCTAATCCTTTCAATCTATTTTCCTACGGCAATGTCCAAACGAGTAATTTGGGCGTATACCATATACTCTACACACAACCCATACATGCGATTATGGGCTCACCAGTCGGTTCGCACACCGCTGGTCCACTTTCCTTGTCGGGCGAGCATACTCTGGGTGCTCCTTAGGCCAGACACCCATTAGAACTACTAACCGTCACGGTAGCGCTATGCAAAACGTAACGATCGTTTACTTGCCATTGGATGTACACGTCCCCAACATTTCTACTTTTTCCATTGATGAATATAACCCCGCTATCATCTTCCATGCTTAACATGTCATTTCTACTTTTTCACTCTACGTATCATACATAATCTTAACGGGATTACATTTCATTTCATTTATCGTGATATCATGTCATTCATAACATGTTGCATACATACAATTTGGAAAACATAACATAACGCTCCATGTTTTTAACGTGTCATTTCATAACGTGCAATTCATTCAACAATTACCTCCATGGTCACACAAAACAATCTAAACATAACACCTCACATCACACTATATCGTTTCGTAAACACTTCGTGGACATATCGTTCCCTAACTTATCATAGCTTTAACGTTCTTATATCTATCACAGTCGTATCGTTACGTGAACATATCTTAGTCATATCATCACCTGAACGTATCCTAACGCTATCGTTCTATGAATCTATCACAAACCTATCCCTTTCTACCTATATCCTAACCGTATTCTTTCATCAATCTCTCCTATCCATAGCACTCCGGTATGTAACCTAACATTAACGTTTCATGAACGTATCTTACTCCTATCGTTACATTTCATTTTGTGCATCCTTCTCGTATCCTATCTCAAACATATCCTTGAACACATAATCAAAACCATTGTAATAATTTAATGAACATCTAACCATAATTTGGTGTGATCTCTAAAAAAAATAGGATAAAAAAAATGAATTTAATATATACCTTATTTATCATATGTATCTTCACGTAAGTCTCCCGAGAATCTCTACTCGGTAAAGACCATTCTCATTTGTTTCCTCAAATATGACAACTGTTTTTTTTATGTTTTTTGTTCTGGGGTAAGGATGGGTTGAGGAGAGATAATTGTGGAAAGGGATGAGATGTTGGTGGAGAGGAGTGAGGAAAGGGTGTTTTTCTTTTTTTTTGTTTACTTATTTATTTAATATTATTATTTTAACTCTTTTTTATAATTATTTTTGTTTGTTTATTTATTTATTTATTTATTTATTATACATATATATATATATATATATTTTTCTATTACACTCACATGAACATCATTTATAACATAAACTTCGAAAAACGCTTCAAGCAACTATTCTCTAGAAAACACAACCATGTAGAACGAATTAAGAAACATAACAAGAACTTACAATAGTAACAAGAATAAGAAAAGAAAAAGTGTGGTGCCCTAGTATATAAAGGACACGATTAAGAGTCTACAAGTAGGCTGCTTACTGAGTCTTGTACTCATTCCTTATTCTCCATTTTTTTTTCAAGAAATAAGGAGCTGGCCAAGGTCGGGAATGGACTCTTGGCAAATGCCATAGACAAACCTCACCTGTCGTCCTTCAAACCTTTTGCTCCGTCCCTTAACGTGTGTTTTAACTATTGTGTTGTGTTTTAAAATACTTTGTATCATCTTTATTTTGATATAATGTTGATATGTTTTAAGTTTTGGTTGTTTTATTTTGTTAAAAAATTTACCCTATGCATGTGCAGCAGTCTCTGCTCGTGATGCAGCCGTCCTCCGTACAAGTGCACCTTGCTTTGACCTGAAAAATAATGTGGCACACGGCCTGAGTATTTCGAAGAATGCTAAGTATGTGGCCCCACTATAGGGGGCCATGCAAATGCAAACACAAGCAATAATTATTTAGGGACCTATCTCTAGCATCATAGGGGTGGCCTCCAGTCTTGGACAAAGAGAGTACATGAATGAATAATGATTACATTCGAAGGTGACTAAGATGACATGCAAAGAGGTTAATATTCAAACACTCCTCCCCACATATTTATTAAAAAAGAAAAAACCAAGTATGGTGACTAAAATTTTTCTGTAGTCAAACTCAAATATTTATTAAAACTTATATTTTTTTCTTTTCATAAATTGAGATATAAAATGAACCTTCATCTAAAATTTTTAAGGTTGGATATTAGCACCGGAAAAATGTGGTAGGACATGGCTTGAATATTTAAAGAAATATTCAATAAGTGACCTCACTATTGAGGTTAAATGCAAGAACATGCGAATGCAATGACGGGACCTATCATTTCAATCTATTTTCCTACGGCACTATCCTAACGAGTAATTTGGACGTGTACCACATACTCTACACACTACCCATACATGCGAGTATGCGCTCACCAATCAATTTGCACACTGCTGAGCCACTTTCCTTGTCGGGCGAGCATACTCTGGGAGCTCCTTAGGCCGGACACCCGTTAGAACTAGTAACCATCATTGCAGTGCTATGGAAAACATAACGATAGTTGTCCTTCCATTGGATGTACGTGTCCATACCCTCGTGATGGAATAGGGGTATCCCCCTGAATGCATGAGCACACATAATGCATTAGGTCCCCAACATTTCTACTTTTGTAATTAATGAATATAACCCCTTTATCATCTTTCATGCTTAACATGTCATTTCTCATTTTTCACTCTACGTATCATACATAATCCTAATGGGTTACATTTCATTTCATTTATTGTGATATCATGTCATTCATAACATGTTGTATAGATATAATTTATAAAACATAACATAACACTCTATGATTTTAATATGTCATTTCATAATGTACAATTCATTCAACAATTTCCTCCATGGTCATCATATCATCACAGGAACGTATCCTAACGCTATCGTTCTATCAATCTATCACAAACCTATCTCTTTCTACCTATATCCTAACCATATTCTTTCATCAATCTCTCCTATCCATAGTACTCCGGTATGTAATCTAACCTTAACGTTTCATGAACGTATCTTACTTCTATCGTTACATTTCGTTTTGTGCATCCTTCTCGTATCCTATCTTAAACATATCCTTGAACACATCGTACCATAATTATTATCATACAATTCACATTATAACATAACATAAACATAATATAAGCATATTGATTCACAGATAATTCACACATATCAATATATATGACACGTGCAGAACCACAGACACGTGTCAACATCAAATATAACCATGCCGATAGTAAGACCACTTACCTGGTTAGCTTAAGTTGTTGTCCCGAATATATATTTAATGAAAGTTAGATTCTGTCCTTTGAAATTCAAGTTAACCTATGTGAGCCAATGACATCTTTCAAGTTTGAACTCTATAAAATTAATTCTCTCATTTACATTGATCTATTGTGAAAAGTCTTGAAATGTTATATATCTATAATATAAAAATTTTATTTTCCATGGTTACTGTTGTATAAAAAAAATACATAGAGTTATTTTAAGCTACTCTGCCCTTTACTTGTTTGTAGTTTTTAATTCCTAAATCTTCCTCTTTTTTTTTATATCTGTATTGACTCTGTTGCCTATTAATTGTGTTCTCATGTAGAATAAATTTTGAGTGGATCCTTGTTTCCACATCTTTCTTTTATCTCAGTGTTTGCTGTTTACACATTTTCTTGACATTCTATTTTTAATCTATTCATTTGGCTACTGATGTAAATTTAATCTAATAGATTTACTAGAATTCTTATAATTGATTGACATTTAATTTCTAATTCAAAGCTAAATCATTGTTATAATTTAATGAACATCTCATTGGTTGTGATTTCTAAAAAAAATAGGTTAAAATTAAATGAAGATTTAATATATAATATTAATCACATGTCTATCTTCACTTAAATTTCCATTAAACTTCAACTGTGTATAGACCATTCTCATTTTTTTCCTTAAATTTGACAATTGTTGTTTTTCTGTTTAATTGGAGAGGAGAGATAATTGTGAGAAGGAATGAGATCTTAGTGGAGAGGAGAGAGGAAAGGTTGTTTCTTCTCCTTTTGTTTATTTATTTATTTATTATTTTTATTTTAACTATTTTTTTATAATTATTTTTGTTTATTTATTTGTTTATTTATTTCCCTATTTATTATTTTATTATTATTATTTTTTTCCTATTACACTCACATGAACATCATTTATAACATATAAACTTTGAAAAGCACATTAAAACAACTTTTCTATAGAAAACACAATCATGGTCTTACGTGTTTAAATACGAAATATTAAAATTTAGAGAAAATGAGAGCCATACAAAATAATTTAAAACAATGAAATGCATAACAACCTATTCTAACCTAAACCTAGAAATTGAAATATGAATCTACCCTATGAACGTGCCACATTCTCTGCTCGTGATGCAGCCATCCTCCGTACAAGTGCGCCTGGCCTTAACCTGAAAAATAATGTGGCACACGGCCTGAGTATTTCGAAGAATGCTAAGT
>NW_019272404.1:12388-30875 GCF_002738345.1 Cucurbita maxima | reverse complement strand
ATCTCCCTAACTTGCATCTCGTATAGCTCAACGGTACCACATTGGAGTAAGAAGGGGAGGGTAACATCTCCCTAACTGGCGTCTCGCCTAGCTCAACAGTACCACACTAGAGTAGGAAGGGAAGTGGAGCATACTCGAACGTTATACCAGATATTGTCAGCTAAGAGGTCATCTCTCTACACCTTGGGGTCCTAATGTGGTTCTCTATACCTCAGAGATAATTAAAACTATTGAGTTAAGGGCCCTGGCTTCTAGATTCACTCAATCAAGAATTCCAAGTCCATAATAGTCCAGGGTTAAAGGTCTCTCCCTCTAAGCATCGCTCACAACACCATAGACGGTAACTAAACCCAATTCAATCCCTACAGGAGTTCACCCTGGGCTTATTACAACACTACAACTTATCAATCATATCGTAAGTTCACACAATCATTCAAGAGGAGTTTATGTATGATTAACAACACATACAGTCATACAAGCTCAACAGGACGATATCATCCATCAACACCCGGAGCGTAGATACACAAATCCTCAAGTCCACCAACATAGTATGAACAGATAAAAGCAGTAGAAAGATAGTCCAACAAGCATACAAACATCGAATACGAAATCTCATAAACGTAGCAAGTCCAACAAATATATATTTACCTTCATAAGTACAGAGGATCATTAGATCTAGCTACCTAGGGATAATTCGCTCTAGCATGCCTGCAAAACCATTGCACCCAACAAGTACTACTTCCTAAATTTGTATGGTTACGTACAAGTATGTTGCGTGCCTTCTCGAGCTTGATTACAGTCGTAACAGAGTCCAAAAAATACGAATTATCTATAGAGAGACCTAGTTCACAGTAAAATAGGATTAGCACTAGAATCAGGATGAAAAATAGGTGAAAATAGGGCACTCATGCGCCTGCAAGCGCTCATAAGGGGCTCCCACACGCCTGCACACTTCCCCACGTGCAGGGCGTACGCACGGTCAACGCAGGCAATGCGCGGGCAGAGGCGCATCTCGATCCCTAGCGGACGTAGACTTACCCCTTGAATTTTCTGGGCGTGACACGTTTCGAACAAGGACTTGTGGTAGGTTTCGGGTTGGACCGCAGGTCGTCGGGTTGCTTCACAGAGCGCGGGTCGAGTTTTTGGGTCAATAGTCTGACGCGTGTCAGCGGAGGCACCAGAAGTGTCTCTCCACCAGTTGCTTGATACGTGTCCTCCCGTTCCGGTGACCGCGTGTTCGTCGCCGATTGCCTGAGTTCATCCAATTTCAAGATTCTGGTCAAATTCTATATCAACCTATTTATTTTGGATTTTTCTATCTTCCAAACGGTAACTCGAATTAAATTGGTTCCTTCATAAAAATTCAAGATCTCATGTCCGCCTATCCAGATATATTTTTATTGTATTTTTTTATACTCACAGTACTTAATAAATGAAGTCGAAAACTAAGAAAAATTCAGTTTCTTATCGAAGTAGGACGGTTTCTCGATTTTGTTTTCTCTGAAAACTTACAAGACTCCTCACCTAAAGTATTGCAACTAGATTATTAAGGTTTAAATCATCTAAAACTCTTCGATTTATGGTGAAATCTTGAAACAAGAGAGATCGCGGACTCACCTCGCATTCTTGCCCGTTTCTTGCTGGAAACGAATGATCCAACGCTCAGACCACTCCTCTTGATACTCTGAGTAGCTCTAGTAGGAGACCTAAGATTGAGGGTGCTTCAATTTGGTTTTAGGGCGTTTCTCCCTCTTCTCCCTCTTCTTAAAAACCCTCACTATTTATTTCTTTCTCTTTCTATTTTTTATTATTTTTTTTATTCTTTTCTTTTTTTTTTCCCTTCTTCCAAGTCTAACGAGACCCCCTCAAAGTTATATGTATGGGGCAAAATTACCTTTTTCCCCATTGACTTTGATAAAAATTTCAATTACATTACCATTTTTAAATTTTTTTTTTTAAAGTTACTTGATGCATCACGAGCATTTCTTTCTTCTGCACTGATTTGAAAATAACACTCTAAGTTCTACAATAAAATCTAGAAACTCACAATGGTTAAGAAGATGCTAATCACAAGGATAGAGCGAATTGTACCTGTTAGGCTTGGGGTGTTACAAATTCTCCCCTCCTTAAGAACTTTCGTCTCCGAAAGTTGGTTGTTCCAGAAAGAGTTTAAGGCAAGACTTCCTAACGTCATCCTCCCGCTCCCAGGTAGCCTCACTATCCAGATGATTACCCCACAAGACTTTGACAAGGGGAATCTCCTTGTTTCGCAATCGCTTGACATCTCGAGATATAATTTTGATTGGGGCCTCTTCGTAAGATAGATCCTCACGAAGCGAAAGTGCTTCGTCCTCAATGATGTGCGTGGGGTCTGGCGTGTACTTTCTCAACATGGATACATGAAATACGTTATGCACAGTGGCAACAGTGGGTGGCAACACCAACCTGTACGCTACAGCACCAATCCTCTTAAGGATTTCGAAGGGACCTACGAACCTAGGGCTAAGTTTACCCTTTTTCTCGAATCTTAACACTTTCACATGGGTGCTACCTTTAGGAAAACATGTTAGCCCACCGCAAACTCGATGTCCTTTCTTCGAGTGTCGACGTAACTCTTTTGTCAGCTTTGTGCAGTAAGTATCCTTGATCTGATTTTCTAGACTGCCGCGTTTGTGACCTGAACCAATTTCGGTCCCATAAGTTGTTGGGTTCCAACCTCTTCCCAAAACACTGGTGTCCACAACCTCCTCCCATACAAGGCCTCAAACGGGGCCATCTGAATCGTTGCTTGATAATTGTTGTTATAGGAAAACTCCATGAGGGGTAGGCGTTCATCCGAACAACCAGCGAAATCCATTACACACGCCCTGAGCATGTCCTCTAATACTTGATTCAACCTCTTTGTTTGTCCATCTATCTGAGGATGGAATGTCGTACTGAAACGAAGTTAGGTGCCTAAGGCTTTCTGTAAACCATTCCAAAACTGAGAGGTAAACCTAGCATCGCAATCAGACACAATGGAAGTAGGCACGCCATGCAAACGAACTATTTCTCGAACGTATAACTGAGCCCATCGATCCACTCGAAATGTGCTTTTACCCGGGATAAAGTGAGCTGTTTTTGTGAGTCTATCAACAATGACCCAGATCACATTAAAACCTCGTCGAGTCTTAGGCAATCCTGATATGAAATCCATACTCACTTTCGCCCATTGCCACTAGGGTTTTGGTTCATTATATACCCAAAAAAACTTGTGTTGAACAAGCTCTTAATCCTCTTTGGGAAGGTAATTTAAGGTTAATATCCATGCAAAAGATTAAATGTTATGAGAGTTTTAATTTAAGGTTAATATCCATGCAAGAACATGTGAATGCAATGACGGGACCTATTCTTTTAATCTATTTTAACGGTACTGTACTAACGGGTAATTTGGGCTATATTCTACACACAACCCATACATGCGAGTATGGGCTCACATGTCGGTTCACACACCACTGAGCCACTTGCCTTGGGCGAGCATACTCTGGAAGCTCCTTAGGTCGAACACCCGTTAGAACTAGTAACCGTCACGACAACGGTATGTAAAACATAACAATCATTGTCTTGCCATTGGATGTACGCATCTGTACCCTCGTGATTGAATAGGGGTATTCCCCTAAATGCATGAGCACACATAATGCATGAGGCCCCCAACATTTCTAGTTTTGTCATTAATGAATATAACCCTGCTATCATCTTCCATGCTTAACATGTCATTTCGCATTCTTAACTTCACGCATCATACATAATCCTAACGGGGTTACATTTCATTTCATTTATCGTGATAGCATGTCATTCATAACATATTGTATATATACAATTTAGAAAACATAACATAACACTCCATGCTTTTAACATGTCATTTCATAACGTGCAATTCATTCAACAATTACCTTCGTGGTCACACAAAAAAATCTAAACATAACACCTCACATCACAATATATTGTTCATAAACATGTCATATCGTAAACACTTCGTGGTCATATCGTTCCTAACTTATCGTAGCCTAAACGTTCTTATACCTATCACAGTCATATCGTTACGTGAACGTACCTTAGTCATATCATCACAGGAACTTACCCTAATGCTATCGTTCTATCAATCTATCACAAACTTATCCCTGTCAACCCATATCCTAACCATATTCTTTCATCAATCTCTCCTATCCATAGCACTCCGGTATGTAACTTAACCTTAACGTTTCATGAACGTATCTTACTCCTATCGTTACATTTTCTTTTGTGCATCCTTCTTGTATCCAATCTCAAACATATCCTTAAACACATCGTACCACAATTAGTATCATACAATTCACATATTATAACATAACATAAACATAATATAAGCATACTGATTCACAGATAATTCACACATATCAGTATATATGACACGTGCAGAACCACAGGCACGTGTCAACATCAAGTATAACCATGCCGATAGTAAGACCACTTACCTGGTTAGCTTAAGTTGTTGTCCCGAATATATATTTAATGAAAGTTAGATTCTGTCCTTTGAAATTCAAGTCAACCTATGTCAGCCAATGACATCAGTTTCAAGTTTGAATTCTATAAAATTATTTCTCTAATTTACACGGTTACATTGTTAAAAGTCTTGAAATGATTTTCTATAATTATATTTTTATTAAAAAAATTTATTTTCCATGGTTCTTGTAGTATAAAAAAAATAGATAGAGTTATTTCAAATTATTCTGTGCTTTACTCCCATATGTATTTATCTTTCTCTCTATATTTAGTTTGTGGTTTTTAATTTCTAAGGCTTACTGTTTTTTATATATGTATTTACTATGTTGCCTTTTAATTTTGTTCTCATGTATAACAAATTTATAGTGAATCCCTGTTTCCAAATCTTTCCTTATGTTTACTGTTCACAAATTTTCTTGGTCATTCTATTTTTAATCTATTCATTTGACTACTGATATAAATTTAATCTTATATTAGTGAGATTTACTAGAATTAGTATAATGATTGACACTTAATTTCTAACTCAGAGCTAAACCATTGTAATAATTTAAGATTTACTAGAATTCGTATAATGATTGACACTTAATTTCTAACTCAAAGCTAAACCATTGTAATAATTTAATGAACATCTAACTATAATTGGCTATGATTTCTAAAAAAAATAAAAGAAAATGAAGATTTAATATATATTTTATTTATTAAATCTATCTTCAAGTAAATCTACAGAAAGTCTCAACTGGGTAAAGACCATTCTCATTTTTTTACTCCAATCTGTTGTTTTTCAGTTTTCTTAAAGATGGCTTAAGGAGAGATAATTGTGGGATGGGATGAGATGTTAGTGGAGAGGAGTGAGGAAAGTTTTTTTTTTTGGTTTATTTATTTATTTATTATTATTATTTTAAATATTTTTTTATAATTATTTTTGTTGGCTTATATCTTTATTTATTATTTTATTTATTTATTTATTATTATTATTATTATTATTATTTTTCTATGACATTCGCATAACCATCATTTATTACATAAACTTCGAAAAACGCTTAAAACAACTATTCTCTAGAAAACACACCCATGTCCTTACGTATTTAAATACGAAATACTGAAATTAAGAGAAAATAAGAGAAATACAAAATAATTTAAAACAATGAAATGCATAACAACCTATTCTAACCTAAACCTAGAAATTTAAATATGAATCTACCCTATGCACGTGTCATAGTCTCTGCTCGTGAAGCAACCGTCCTCCGTAAAAGTGCGCCTTGCCTTGATCTGAAAAATAATGTGGCACACGACTTGAGTATTTCAAAGAATGCTAAGTAAGTGGCCCCACTATAGGGGGCCATGCAAATGAAAACACAAACAATCATTATTTAGGAAACTATCTATCTCTATCATCATAGGGGTGGCCTCTAGTCTCGGACAAAGAGAGTACATGAATGAGTAAAGATGACATTCGAAGGAAAGCAATCAAGAGTATAGATGAATGAGAAAATCTTAAAAAGAATTGAAAGTTACTACCTATATCAAAGAGGTGCACTTTCCTTTTTGGTGTTTCAACTATAGGAACTCCGAATTCAACTAGAGCAATTTTATGATGGGTGACCTTTTGAGAATTTTTGTAGCAAACACGTGATTGAGGACAAAACGTGTTAGAAGGACTCATGTTGGTTTGCGTTCATAGTTTTTACTATTAGAAGCGAGGAGTAAGTAACCTGACCATATCGTCACGGGAATCCTAGGGCCATTAAGTACCAAATTCATATTTCGAATCTTGGGTATGAGTCATTGCAATTAGAAGCTCAAAACCCGACCAAATTATAAACATTAAAAGAATTCTGATATCCCAAAAGATTCCTCTCAGTACTGTAGATTTCAAATATACAAAATCTTAGGTCTATAAAGAAACCCAACAACACTATGTTGAATTACTACATGGGTGAGCAATCCAACATAAAAGAATAAAAAAGCAGGTTTTTGTGGTTCGGGGATTTTATTTCATTTTTCCCAAGGGTGTATAATTCAAAGATACCCGAAGGAATATTTCTCAAGTAAAATCCATCATCAAATGCTACATAAATGCAGTTTTTAAAGTCACACCGTGGAGAAAGCTAATACTAGTTCCCGGGCCAAAATCCTCAAATGAAGCATGTCCATTCTAACCATTAAAATTGCACCAAAATAAAGTCGTACGCCAAAAGTTCATTGTGAAGCTCTAGTTGAATCGGGCATGCTTGTCCAAAATGCTTTCGCTCAAACGTCATCTCTTGACTTGCAATGAACATTTAAAACTTAGTTTGTTTGATAATTGTAGATAGCCACTTGTCATTCGCTCCATGGTTCTTGCCCTTTGCTCCCTATAGCTTGTATCTTCGATCCTGCAAAACGTGTATTAATAATAATGGATCCTTCAATTTTTCTTTAGATACTTGAGGCTCTTTTGTTGATGCTTAGCCATTTGGGTTTTTGTTCATTATACACCCAAAAAAAACTTGTGTTGAACAAGGTCTTAATCCTCTTTGGGAAGGTAATTTAAGGTTAATATCGATGCAAAAGATTAAATGCTATAAGAGTTTTGAGTTTGGATATCCCTATGTGTTGCATAGTTATAAATATCAATTCTTTTTTATTTGCTATTTTTGATTGAGATGAAAAACCAAGTCTGTCCTAATTTTAATTAAAAAAATAAAGGAAACCACAAATGAGACTGTTTGATTTTCTATATTTTCTCCTTAATTAGCACAAATTATCTCAAGCACATTAACCAGTGTTATAAATGGTTCTCTTGACTATATTTATCATATTTTCTTCGCATTGAACCGAAAATAAAAATAAAATAGATAAGACAGAAAGAAAAATAGATAAGAAGTAATACTCGAATTTTTTTATAAATAAATAAATAAATAAAATAACAACATATGGGCAAAAGGGTCTCTTACAAAGGGTTTCTTAGAAAGGGTCTCTTAGAAAGGGTCCAGTTGTTTGGGCTCTAAAAAGAGGAGAAAAAGAAAGAAAAGAAAAAGAGAGAGAGAAAGGAGAAAGGAGAAACGAGAAGAAGTTAGGGTTTGGGAGAGAGGAATAGTAGAGAAGACAAATTGTTGTTGGAGATCTAATCCAAGGTAAGAAACTTCGAAGCAATACTCCTCTCGGTGCTAGAAAAGAAGTTTGGGTGGTGGATCCACTCATTCCAGCAAAAAAATCTAAGAACGGACAAAGTAAGATTCTAAACTTCGTGTTTCGATTTTATCTAGATCTAAGAAATTTCATGAGCATTAGATCTAGAGTTTTTGAGGTATGTAACTAAAATAAGATTCACACAGGTCTTTTGAAGTTTCTGGACGAAAATTGGAGTTTCAAGAAAACGTTATTTTCGGTAAGAACTCGTGTTTTTCCCCAAATTCGAACTCAAATAATAAGACCTGTGATTACCAAAAAAAGAAAAATATATTGTAGAAATAGAATATGACATCTATAATACTCGTGAAGAGAACTTGTTGATTCGGATTATGGATTGGAAGATATAAAAATCAGGAGAAAATGGATCGAAAACACCAAAACTCACGTTTCTGGAAAATTGGAAAAAAACGCAAGAAGAGAGAGGAGGAATCGCCACCACATGTCGGCCGACGTACGGAGGAGCGCTGCAGGATCGACGAGCGACACGTGGCGACCGCGGGCTGAAGAAGCGCATCAGGCGCCGTGCAATCGGGTCGACCTGAGTCTGAACCACTCGAACTGGCCCGACCGGTCGCTGGCCTGCGACTGCGTGAGAAGTCACGTGTAGTACACCCTCCAGAGCGTGTCAGCGCGCGTGTAGGCGCGTGAGTGACCGTTCGACCTCCGTTTGCTTGTTTTTTGCCTCGATTTCAACTCTGATCCTATTTTTATGTGAATTAGAACCTATCAAGGAAATTCCATAATTTTTGGAACCTTTTCCGGTAAATGATTCGAGCGTGGGAAGGCACACGTCAACCATGTAAGTAGCCATTTGAATTCCCACGAGCAGTACTTGTAGGAACCGCTAGGAACATGCATGCATGCTACCACCCATAAAATTAGCTAGCCGGACCTAGCATATTAGTATGGAAACTGTGAAAATAAAATGATTAAGGAAAGCTAGATATGAAATATTTATTAAATCTGTTTTGATTGAGATTCTGATAAAGTATGTATGCATGAGGAGGATGGGAAAATTGTGAAATCTGCGCTCCAGGTAAAGGTGGACGTTATCTTCCCGTTGAGCATGTTTGTTAATATTGCATGAACTGCTGCGTGTTAACTCCTATGCATGATGATGGCTTGTGTTATCTTTCTTGATGAACAGGAAGAAATTATGAGCTTAGATTAGGGTATTTGTGACTAAGTAGGCTAGATGAGACCCTAGATTGGGGGACCTCTAGAATACCGTGCATTTTGACCTGCGAAACGATTACCGGCGGATCCAGAGCCTAGAATTTGAAACCTGATAGGTTTGTGAGACCTTGCACGAGAATCCTAAAGATGCATGAATCCAAGTCTAAGCCACCAAGTTCCACCCTAGAAAGAATAGTAGGTCACCACGGTAACTGTAGGTAGCCCGCTAGAGTTTAGCAGTGTGGATAGTGTCATCAGAACCTCCACTTCCCTCTCTTCTCCGATACCGTACCGTCGAGACAGAGCTCCGGTACGGAGATCATTGAGCTTGGCAGATCCGGATAGGGAAGTGTGAAAGGTGCCCAGACCTAGTGGTGATAGCTAAGGGGTCTTCTGAACGGGTTTCTTGGGCAGTAGAAACCCGTCCCTGAGCAGGGGACATGGAGCCACGTAGGATAACTCAGTAGCTGACCGACACATAGGGGGTCGCACCCCATTTAGTGGATGTATGGTCCCATGTAAGGGTCGTCAACTAACCTCCACGGATGATATTCAGAGAGAGTCATGTATTCAGATCCAGCCATATGATCCCCTCAGATTACTTATGAGATCGCGCTTCACCTCAGGACACTGATCATTTCACTGCATAAGATAGGCAAACCTCCCAAGATACAGAAAAGAGAGGTGGAGCATGATTTGCACTCACTAGAATCCAGAGATAAGACCGTGTATACCCACTAAGATAAGGATGCGAAAAGAGCCTACAAGTAGGTTGGTTACTGAGTATATTTTTATACTTACCCCTTTCCTTCATTTTTTTTTTTTTCAGGTACCAGTCGATACGAGAAGATGTTCGAGAGCTGCACTGTCACAGAGGGGTGTCGTTCTAGAGCGTTAGTCCCTTGTCGGTCTTTTAGAGTCCTTCGTCCGTTTTCATATTTGGAGTCTTTTGTATTTCATTTTATATTTGCAATTCCTATTTGTAACATTTGATTTTGATTTTATATTTAATTTTGGTGTCCTTGATTTCCTTTTCTTGTTTTAAATTTTTCCGGATTTTTACCTTCTATTTTATTTTTTTTTTATTTGTTTTCGATTTCGTCTTTTCAGTTACGATTCGGTCTTTTGAAGCCTTGAAAGTCAGGTCCTGACAGATTGGTATTAGAGTAGTCGGGTTTTTGATTCTATAGACTTTTCCTAGGATAGAGAGTCGTACACCTCTATGACTCAGCTCGACGACATGCCTCGCCGCGACCAGGTACGCAATCTAACCTTGTTTAGTAGGTTATGATATGATGTAACGCTAGTAAGAACTTGATGTATGTTTTGGGTTAACACTTTAGGGTGTTAAAAGTGATCATTCCCTCTTTTATGGATGCATAGCCATTTGGGTTTTTGTTCATTATACACCCAAAAAAAACTTGGGTTGAGCAATCTCTTAATCCTCTTTGGGAAGGTAATTTATCGTTAATATCCATGCAAAATATTAAATGGTATAAGAATTTTGAGTTTGGATATCCCTATGTGTTAGCATAGTTATAAATATCAATTCTTTTTTATTTACTATTTTTGCTTTTGATGAAAAACAAAGTTGTGCTAATTTTAATTAAAAAAATAAAGAAAACCACAAGAAGACCATTGCATTTTCGATATTTTCTCCTTAATTAGCATAAATTATCTCAGGTAAATGAAGGCAGTGTTATAAATGGTTCTCTTAACCATATTTATCATATTTTCTTGGCATTGAACCTGAAGAAAAATAGATAAGAATTCCATCTTTTTGAGTTTGATTTGGGTAAAAATTTCATCCTCTCTGTCAAATATACATTTATTTTTTGTGTATATACTTTGAAATTTATTTCATTTTTGTGCTCGATATTTTTCTATATAGATGGAAAGTATGATATTCAAGTTCACATCAATATCTTATTCTTCCTTAACAAATTGAATATTTTGACATGAGTATTTTATCTTAAAAATTTCCATATAAAACGATTAGTAAACTTTTTATTAGAGTAATAATGCAGCAAGCACGTCACAACTCTCACACAAAAGAAAGGATTTGATGTGAAGTAAGGCGAAGGTGATAGTTTTGTCTAAGAAGTCCATGGATGTATGAGCTCGTACACATTTGTTTGACCATTATACAAAGAAAAACCCTTCTTATCTGCACGCCAAATGCAGTGCCAATAGTTGCATCGTTCTTGAAGCCAAAGTTCATTCTCTGGCCAAAAAACCTCGAACGAAAGCTTCCCATAATTGCTGCTAAAGTTACACCAAAACAATGTCGTCTCCACAAATTCTCTCTGAATTCCTAGCTGTATTCCTGTTTCAACGGAAGAATATGCTCCCCTAAATTGTGTGCACAAATTCATATTGAAAAAGATGAAAAAAAAAATTAGAATCATAAGAGTTGATACAATTCCATAGTCAAAATGTTTAATTTAACAAAAATTCTTTAATATCAATTTGTGTGTAGCTCAACTAGTCAAGACCACACATGCATCTGCAAAGAGGTTAAATATTCAAACACTCCACCCCACATATTTATTAACTAAAAAAAAAAGAAAACAAAAACAAAAAGTAACCACCTTCTAAAGGAGCTTGTAATTGGACTCTTAAGGATAAAAAAACAAAATATCCTATATAGCCAAACTCAATTATTTTATCAAAACTTGTATTTTTTTTTTTTTTTCCTAAATTGAGATAGAAAATGAATTGTTCATCTAGAATTTTTAAGGTTGGATATTATACTCTTCAAATTTATGATGTTTTGAAATTCCACCAAAAGACTAAATTAACAAGGAACAATTACATAAATTTAGATATACATAAAATAATATGGTTTGGTTAAATAGTTTGTCATGATGCAACATCTTTATTTACCTAAATCTTTGTTTTTCGACTTGCAATGGGCCAATAGAGGTACATCTTGATAATTAAGAATCGTCACTTTCCAATGCGTTCCTGGTGGCATGAGTGCAAAACAAGTGAAAACATTAGAAGTTGATGCAAAAGTTATCAACAAAATCATATAGAGGTTATTCATAGCCTTCCTTTTAAATTGACTTCGAATTTGTTTGTGTTTCATTTTGGATTCTTTTGAACCATATATATATATATATATATATATATATATAATCTTTGTGCTACAACAAATTTTCGTTTTTAACAACTTTTAAAGATATAATTTTATGTTAAACGCTCTTGAAAGGAAAGCAGAAAAATCTGAATGGATATTAAGTGTGTTCGCTTGTTAGGTTACGCTTTATTTAGCATAGAATCACACACAACGACCGAAAAACTTAGATTGCGCTTTTTTTTTCTGGCCTAAGGATGGGTTGAGGAGAGATAATTGTGGAAAGGGATGAGATGTTGGTGGAGAGGAGTGAGGAAAGGTTGTTTTTCTTTTTTTTTTTTGTTTATTTATTTATTTAATATTATTATTTTAACTATTTTTTATAATTATTTTTGTTTGTTTATTTCTTTATTTATTTCATTGTTTATTTATTTATTTATTTTTCCCAATGGTGTATAGAAAAACATCCCCAAAAGAATATTTTTCAAGTAAAATCCATCATGAAACGCTGCCCAAATGCAATTTTTAAAGTCACACACCATGGAGAAAGCCAATACTAGTTCCGGGGCCAAAATTCTCAAATGAAGCATGTCCATTCAAACCATTAAAATTGCACCAAAACAAAGTCATACGCCAAAAGTTCATTTTGAAGCTCCAGTTGAATTGGGCTTGCTTGTCTAAAACGCACTCGCTCAAACCGTCATCTCTTGACTTGCAATGAACATTTAAAATTTAGTTTGTTTCAATAATTGTAGATAGCCACTTGCCATTCGCTCCATGGTTCTTGCCCTTTGCAATCTATAGCTTGTATCTTGGATCCTGCAAAACGTGTTGTTAAGGATATTTAGTAATAAATTATAGTTTACTATATATATTATATTTGATATTTTATTATAAGGCAAATATTATTATTATCATAGGTATCTTTCCATTTATTGTTATTTCCATTTATTACTATTTTCATATACTTGTAATTCATTTGATTATAAATAAGATAACTTTCACACTATTTAGGTGTGGTGGATTAATCAAACATTCACATGGTATCAGAGCCCTCTCGGTTTAACAACCCCAATCCTTTCTTTTCAATGGCTTTTGAATCCTCTAATCTTCTTCTCCACCACCCCTGCTGGTTTTGACGCCGCAGGGACAGTCTTCATGGCTGCCGTAGTCGGAGCCGATTGATTACTCTTCGGCTCCACCCTATTGACCTCCAAATCACCTTTCGTCATACTCTGTACATACAACCTCACCTTTTTCAACCCAATCGGTTTTTCCCTTGGCCAATATAGTCTCTCTCATTTTCTTCCCAATCAACCTTCATCCTTCACATAAACCCTAACCTAAACCTATCAACCTTTTGCAGAGATTTACCTTCGGAATCTGGGTGCCGCACTGGCCTATTCGCCAACCAAGTTGCCGCCGCCCTTCCTGCCAAAATTGGCTTCTTCGCCCAATGAGGCGACTCTTCCGACTGCCCTTCTCGCCAAAATTGGCTCCTTCGCCCAATGTGGCGACTCTTCCGGCTTCAACATTGTCTTTGTCCCTTGCTCTAGGTTTCCCCTTCTACTTCTTGGGGTTAGAAATATTCTCACCAGAGCCAAGGCAGCATCGTCGCTAAGCGACAATCCCTCTTCATGGGTTAGACATATTCTCGCCGAAGCCAAGGCAGCATCGCCGCTGAGCGGCGATCCCTCTGCAAAGTTTTGATGGCCAAGAACTGGGTTGATAGCATCTTCATGAAAAGTGTTTCTCAACCTCTTTGAATTTCTCAGATTCAAGCTTCACGTTCGTTTAAATCCAACGCTTAGCTTGCGGTGGGGTGTTAAGGATATTTAGTAATAAATTATAGTTTACCATATATATTATATTTGATATTTTATTATAAGGCAAATATCTAATATTTGCCTTATTATCATAGGTATCTTTCCATTTATTGTTATTTCCATTTATTACTATTTTCATATCCTTGTAATTCATTTGATCATAAATAAAATAACTTTCATACTATTTAGGTGTGGTGGATTAATCAAACATTCACACGTGTATTAATAATATTATGTTTGATTCCAAAGCAAACAATAAGATAAACCGTGGATATCCAAACTCCCCATTATAGGGGGGCCATGCAAACGCAAACACAAGCAATCTTTATTTAGGGACCTATCTCTAGCATCATAGGGGTGGCCTCCCGTCTTGGACAAAGAGAGTACATGAATGAATAAAGATGACATTCGAAGGAAAGCAATCCAGAGTATAGATGACTGAGAAAAGCTTAAAAAGAATTGAAAGTTACTACCTTTATCAACGAGGTGCACTTTCCTTTTAGGTGACTTAACTATAGGAACTCTGAATTCAACTAGAGCAATTTTATGTTGGTTCGTCTTTTGAGAATCTTTGTAGCAAACACGTGATTGAGGACAAAACGTGTTAGAAGAACTCATGTTGGTTTGTGTTGATAGTTTTTACTCTTAGAAGCGAGGAGTAAGTAACCTGACCATATCGTCACGGGAAAGCTATGGCCATTGAGTACAACATTAAGATTCGAATCTTGGGTATGAGTCGTTGCAATTAGAAGCTCGAAACTCTGACCAAATTATAACATTGAAAGAATTCTAAAATCCCAAAAATTCCTCACTCTACTATAGACATCAAATATACAAAATCTTAGGTCTATAAAGAAACCCAACAACACTCTATTGAGTTACTACATGGGTGAGCAATCAAGCCTAAAAGAAGAAAAAACCAGGTTTTTGTCGGTGGGAGGTTTTATTTCATTTTTCCCAATGGTGTATAGAAAAACATCCCCAAAAGAATATTTTTCAAGTAAAATCCATCATGAAACGCTGCCCAAATGCAGTTTTTAAAGTCACACACCATGGAGAAAGCCAATACTAGTTCCCGGGCCAAAATTCTCAAATGAAGCATGTCCATTCAAACCATTAAAATTGCACCAAAACAAAGTCATACGCCAAAAGTTCATTTTGAAGCTCCGGTTGAATTGGGCTTGCTTGTCCAAAACGCACTCGCTCAAACCGTCATCTCTTGACTTGCAATGAACATTTAAAATTTAGTTTGTTTCAATAATTGTAGATAGCCACTTGCCATTCGCTCCATGGTTCTTGCCCTTTGCAATCTATAGCTTGTATCTTGGATCCTGCAAAACGTGTATTAATAATATTATGTTTGATTCCAAAGCAAACAATAAGATAAACCGTGTCTGGTTGGAAGCTTTAATTTTTCTTTAGATACTCGAGGCTCTTTTGTTGATGCATAGCCATTTTGGTTTTGGTTCATTATACAACAAAAAAAAACTTGTGTTGAACCATCTTAATCCTCTTTTGGAAGGTAATGTAAGGTTAATATCCATGCAAAAGATTAAATGCTAAGAATGTTTTGAGTTTGGATATCCATATGTGTTGCATAGTTATAAATACCACTTCTTTTTCATGTGCAATTTTTGATTGAGATGAAAAACAAAGCCGTGCTAATATTAATTAAAAAAATAAAGGAAACCACATACTAGACCATTGCATTTTCATTATCTCATGAACATTAAGTGAGTGTTATAAATGGTTCTCTTAACCATATTTATCATATTTTCTTCGCATTGAACCCGAAGAAAAATAGATAAGAATTCCATCTTTTTTAGTTTGATTTGGGTTATACAGTTTTTGGGTAAAAAATCCGATCAGTTTTTCCCAGTCAAATATACATTTATTTTTAGGTTTTAATTTATTTTTGGTGTATGAACTTTCAAATTTATTTCATTTTTGTGCTCGATATTTTTTCTATAAGATGGAAAGTATGATATTCAAGTTCACATCAATATCTTATTCTTCCTTAACAAATTGAATATTTTGACATGAGTATTTTTATCTTAAAAATTTCCATATAAAACGATTAGTAAACTTTTTATGAGAGTAATGTTGCAGCAAGCACGTCACAACTCTCACACAAAAGAAAGGATTTGATGTGAAGTAAGGCGAAGGTGATGGTTTTGTCTAAGAAGTCCATGGATGTATGAGCTCGTACACATTTGTTTGACCATTATACAAAGAAAAACCCTTCTTATCTGCACGCCAAATGCAGTGCCAATAGTTGCATCGTTCTTGAAGCCAAAGTTCATTCTCTGGCCAAAAAACCTCGAACGAAAGCTTCCCATAATTGCTGCTAAAGTTACACCAAAACAATGTCGTCTGCCACAAGTTCTCTCTGAATTCCCAGCTGTATTCCTGTTTCAACGGAAGAATATGCTCCCCTAAATTGTGTGTCCAAATTCATATTGAAAAAGATGAAAAAAAAAAAAAATTAGAACCATAAGAGTTGATACAATTCCATAGTCAAAATGTTCAATTTAACAAAAATTCTTTAATATCAATTTGTGTGTAGCTCAACTAGTCAAGACCACACATGCATCTGCAAAGTGGTTAAATATTCAAACACTCCACCCCACATATTTATTAACTTAAAAAAAAAAAGAATACAAAAACAAAAATTAACCACCTTCTAAAGGAGCTTGTAATTGGACTCTTAAGGATAAAAAAACAAAATATCCTATATAGCCAAACTCAATTATTTTATCAAAACTTGTATTTTTTTTTTGTTTTTTTTTTTCCTAAATTGAGATAGAAAATGAATTGTTCATCTAGAATTTTTAAGGTTGGATATTAAACTCTTCAAATTTATGATGTTTTGAAATTCCACCAAAAGACTAAATTAACAAGAAACAATTACATAAATTTAGATATACATAAAATAATATGGTCTGGTTGAATAGTTTGTCACGATGCAACATCTTTATTTACCTAAATCGTTGTTTTTCGACTTGCAATGGGCCAATAGAGGTACATCTTGATAATTAAGAATCGTCACTTTCCAATGCGTTCCTGGTGGCATGAGTGCAAAACAAGTGAAAACATTAGAAGTTGATGCAAAAGTTATCAACAAAATCATGTAGAGGTTATTCATAGCCTTCCTTTTAAATTGACTTCGAATTTGTTTGTGTTTCATTTTGGATCCTTTTGAACCATATATACATATATATATATATAATCTTTGTGCTACAACAAATTTTCGTTTTTAACAACTTTTAAAGATATAATTTTATGTTAAACGATCTTTAAAGGAAAGCGGAAAAATCTGAATGGATATTAAGCGTGTTCGCTTGTTAGGTTACGCTTTATTTAGCATAGAATCACACACAACTACCGAAAAACTTAGATTGCGCTTTTTTTTCTCTTCTACGCCAATCATAAACTTCTCCCAGCTCCCTTGCAATGTCTCCTTCTCAAGTTCCTTCCATTTTTGTGCTATAATTTATTAACAAAATTAAGACCTTAATATTCGTGTTGACATCTGTATTTTATTCTTAGATGGCAACTTGGATATTTCATCGACATGCATGCACCTTTTTTTGTTAAAAATTTCGGATAATTGATAACTCAAATGTGCAATTGTAACGACCCTAAATTTCCACATACTCAGAGTCGCTACTAAATGCAAGAACATGTGAATGCAATGACGGGACCTAATCCTTTCAATCTATTTTCCTACGGCAATGTCCAAACGAGTAATTTGGGCGTATACCATATACTCCACACAAAACCCATACATGCGATTATGGGCTCACCAGTCGGTTCGCACACCGCTGGTCCACTTTCATTGTCGGGCGAGCATACTCTGGGTGCTCCTTAGGCCGGACACCCATTAGAACTACTAACCGTCACGGTAGCGCTATGCAAAACGTAACGATCGTTGACTTGCCATTGGATGTACACGTCCCCAACATTTCTACTTTTGTCATTAATGAATATAACCCCGCTATCATCTTCCATGCTTAACATGTCATTTCTACTTTTTCACTCTACGTATCATACATAATCTTAACGGGATTACATTTCATTTCATTTATCGTGATATCATGTCATTCATAACATGTTGCATACATACAATTTGGAAAACATAACATAACGCTCCATGCTTTAAACGTGTCATTTCATAACGTGCAATTCATTCAACAATTACCTCAATGGTCACACAAAACAATCTAAACATAACACCTCACATCACAATATATCATATCATAAAAATGTCATCTAGTAAAATTAGATAGAGTTATTTCAAGTTACTCTTCCCTTTGCTACAATATGTATTTATCTTTCTCTCCATATTTAGTTTGTGGTTTTTAATTCCTAAATCGTCCTTTTTTTTTATCTGTATTTACTCTCTAACTCAAACTAAACCATTGTAATAATTTAATGAACATCTAACTATAATTTGCTATAATTTCTAAAAATAGCATAAAAGAAAATGATGATTTATGATTTAATATATATCTTATTGATCAAATCTATCTTCATAAATCTACCATGAATCTCAACAGGGTAAATACCATTCTTATTTGTTTCTTCAAATATGACAACCGTTGTTTTTTCTGTATTTTCTAGGTAAGGATGGGTGGAGGAGAGATAATTGTGGGAATGGATGAGATGTTAGTAGAGAGGAGTAGGGAAAGGTTGTTTTTTTTTTTTTTTT
>NW_019272404.1:0-3114 GCF_002738345.1 Cucurbita maxima | reverse complement strand
AGCAGGGGACGTGGAGCCACGTAGGATAACTCAGTAGCTGACCGACACACAGGGGGTCGCACCCCGTTTAGTGGATGTATGGTCCCATGTGAGGGTCGTCAACTAACCTCCACGGATGATGTTCAGAGAGAGTCACATATTCAGATCCAGCCATATGATCCCCTCAGATTTACTTATGAGGTCGCGCCTCACCTCAGGACACTAATCATTTCACTGCATAAGATAGGCAAACCTCTTAAGATACAGAAAAGAGAGTTGTAGCATGATTTGCACTCACTAAAATCCAGAGATAAAACCGTGTATACCCACTAAGTTAAGGATGCGAAAAGAGCCTACAAGTAGGTTGCTTACTGAGTATATTTTTATACTCACCCCTTTCTTCCTTTTTTTTTTTCAGGTACCAGTCGATACGGGAAGGTGTTCGAGAGTTGCACTGTCACAGAGGGGTGTCGTTCCAGAGCGTTAGTCCCTTGTCGGTCTTTTAGAGTCCTTCGTTCGTTTTCATATTTGGAGTCTTTTGTATTTCATTTTATATTTGCAATTCCTATTTGTAACATTTGACTTTGATTTTATATTTAATTTTGGCGTCCTTGATTTCCTTTTCTTGTTTTAAAATTTTCCAGATTGTTACCTTCTATTTTATTTTTTTATTTTTTATTTGTTTTCGATTTCGTCTTTTTAGTCACGATTCGGTCTTTTGAAGCCTTGAAAGTCAGGTCCTGACAGATTGGTATCAGAGTAGTCGTGTTTTCGATTCTGTAGACTTTTCCTAGGATAGAGAGTCGTACACCTCTATGAGTCAGCTCGACGACATGCCTCGCCGCGACCAGGTACGCAATCTAACCTTGTTTAGTAGGTTATGATATGATGTAACGCTAGTAAGAACTTGATGTATGTTTTGGGTTAACACTTTAGGGTGTTAAAAGTGAACATTCCCTCTATATGTTGATGCTAGATTCGGGTTATTGTGAGGAGGCCGAGAGGGGTCTTGTTTTAGTTTACTGGCCTTAGGAAGACAGAAAGGTAACTCTGCAGAGTGCGTGACGTCCAATACATAGAAATGTACATGAGACTTTTTAAGGCCCAGTATGAGATGATATACCTATGACCCAGCCACCCATGGCCATAATTCTAGATGTCAAGCATGCCTCCGTGGAGATCACATAGTAGACCCAGACAACATCATTCTTACAAGTAAGGGCGACCACTGTAGGAATTAAGCACCCCTCAAGCAAACCATTTTCACGAGTGAGTTTGGTTAAGTTGGAAGTCGAGAGATAAGATTCACCAACAAAGAAAGTGAAGCTATGGAGGCCATGGCTTCAAGGTTGGTTGGAGTCTTCATGATATAAGTTAAGGTTTAAGGACTTCCATAAGTGAGATGTGCGCTTTTATACCACTAATGAGTCGTGGGGTGTAGGATATTCCTACTAAAGGATCACCTAATGGATGACAAGTCATTTTGGACTTTGGTGGAGAGGACCAAGTTCAAAAGCAACACGTGGTTATCAGGACCATAAAATTGTGTTATAACATATCCTTTGGTCAGGGCATGTATGCTCACAAGGTGAAGGACGTGGAACTGTCAAGGTAGTCAGTGAACCTCAGGGTTGAGAACAGCAAGAAAAGAGGTCAAGCTATGGCCATGCCTTCGCTATCTGAAGGAAGAAAGTCCAGATGGGTGTTAATAAGAACCAACCCTTGTGTAGGTGATCTGGACTACAAAGAGTAGAACTTCAGTTTCATACACGAGTGTAATGCTAAACTTGTGAAGCATTCTCAGGTAGAGGTAGAACTTCCAAACAACGTAATTTTGGAAACTACCTGAAGGATAGTGAGATGGAGACTTGTAAACATGTATAGTAAAGACATGATGTCTTAGAGAAGACACTAAACGTAGTATCCTCAGAGTTTGAGGGAGGCTAGCTACCAAACAAGAGTTTTCAGAGAGTTCCTTAGGATTCTGTGCAAGAACTTGAAAGGTTCACATGCTCAAAAAAGCCAGTGGTCAAATATCACTACGAGAGAAAATGTGACTAGCTCAGTCATAAAAGATACTACAGGGGTGAACCTAGGTGAATGTAGAGAACTCATGTAAGGACCCTTACTCCCAAAAGAGCCCGTACTTAGCCCAGATGGGTATTAGTACTTAAGCGAGTCACGTAACAAGGCGTCTCGCTGAGAAGAAAGTTGGCTACATGAGATGAAACTACAAGGCTATTTTGGAGAAGTAGTAAAAACCGTCTCGACAAGGTCGGGATATCACCAGATAAGAACCAAAGGGGAAGACATAGAAGCCGCTATGGACATTAAGACCTATCTCTAATATCATAGGGGTGGCCTCCAGTCTCGGACAAAGAGAGTACATGAATGAATAAAGATGACATTCGAACGAAAGTAATCCCGAGTATAGATGATTGAGAAAAGCTTAAAAAGAATTGAAAGTTACTATCTATATCAACGAGGTGCACTTTTCTTTTTACTGGCTCAACTGTAGGAACTCTGAATTTAACTGGAGCCATTTTATATTGGGTGACCTTTGTAGCAAACACGTGATTGAGGATAAAACGTGTTAGAAGACTCATGTTGGTTTGTGTTGATAGTTTTTAATCCTAAAAGCGAGAAGTAAGTAACCTGACCATATCGGTCACGGGAATGTTATGGCCATTGAGTACCAAATTCAGATTTCAAATCTTGGGTATGAGTCCTTGCAATTAGAAGCTAGAAACCGGACCAAATTATAACATTAAAGAATTCTAAAATCCCAAAAGAAGTGTCCCACTGCTGTAGACTTCAAATATACAAAATCTTAGGTTTTTGTGGGAGGGAGATTTTATTTCATTTTTCCAAGGGTGTATAATATACTAGAAGGAATATTTTTCAAGTAAAATCCATCATCAAACGCTGCCCAAATGCAGTTTTTAAAGTCACACCATGGAGAAAGTCAATGCTAGTTCCGGTGCCAAAATCCTCAAATGAAGCATGTTCATTCAAACCATTAAATGCACCAAAACAAAGTAGTACGCCAAAAGTTCATTTTGAAGCTCTAGTTGAATTGGGCTTGGTTGTCCAAAACGTGTTCGCTCTAATCGTCATCTCTTGACTTGCAATGAA
>NW_019272403.1:32242-37321 GCF_002738345.1 Cucurbita maxima | reverse complement strand
TCCTCACAAAACTTTCGAAAAACGTCGATCGGGAGTCGGTTTTTTTAGCACGAACTTCAAACTATCCAGATATCGGTTTCCGTAGTAGGGTTCGATTTGAAGAACTCTTTTACTTTTTTATGCAATCCGTTTCTTAGAAATAATATTCTAAATCATCAAGCCTTATCATTCCTCATAAAACTTTCGAAAAATGTCGATCGTGACTCGGTTTTTTTAGCACGTAATTCAAACTTCCCAGATTTGGGTTTCCGTAGTAGGGTTCGATTTGAAGAACTCTTTTACTGTTTTATGCACTTCGTTTCTTAGAAATAATATTCTAAATCATAAAGCCTTAACATTCCTCACAAAACTTTCGAAAAACGTCGATCGTGACTCAGATTTTTAACACGTACTTTAAACTTCCATGATTTGGGTTGCCGAAGAAGGGTTCGATTTGAAGAACTCTTTTATTGTTTTATGCACTCCGTTTCTTAGAAATAATATTCTAAATGATCAAGCCTTATCATTCCTCACAAAACTTTCGAAAAACGTCGATCGTGACTCGGTTTTCTAAGCAAGTAATTCAAACTTCCCAGATTTGGGTTTCCGTAGTAGGGTTCGATTTGAAGAACTCTTGTACTGTTTTATGCATTCCATTTCTGAGAAATAATATTCTAAATCATCAAGCCTTATCATTCCTCACAAAGCTTTCGAAAAACGTCGATCGTGACTCGGTATTTTTAGCACGTACTTCAAACTATCCAGATTTGGGTTTCCGTAGTAGGGTTCGATTTGAAGAACTCTTGTACTGTTTTATGCATTCCATTTCTGAGAAATAATATTCTAAATCATCAAGCCTTATCATTCCTCACAAAACTTTCGAAAAACGTCGCTCGTGACTCGGTTTTCTTAGCACGTAATTCAAACTTCCCAGATTTGGGTTTCCGTAGTATGGTTCGATTTGAAGAACTCTTGTACTGTTTTATGCATTCCGTTTCTGAGAAATAATATTCTAAATCATCAAGCCTTATCATTCCTCACAAAACTTTCGAAAAACGTTGATCGTGACACGGTTTTTTTAGCACGTACTTCAAACTTCCCAGATTTGGGTTTCCGAAGTAGGGTTCGATTTGAAGAACTCTTTTACTGTTTTATGCACTTCGTTTCTTAGAAATAATATTCTAAATCATCAAGCCTTATCATTCCTCACAAAACTTTCGAAAAACGTCGATCGTGACTCGGTTTTTTTAGGACGAACTTCAAACTATCCAGATTTGGGTTTCCGTCGTAGGGTTCGATTTGAAGAATTCTTTTACTTTTTTATGCAATCCGTTTCTTAGAAATAATATTCTAAATCATCAAGCCTTATCATTCCTCACAAAACTTTCGAAAAACGTCGCTCGTGACTCGGTTTTCTTAGCACGTAATTCAAACTTCCCAGATTTGGGTTTCCGTAGTAGGGTTCGATTTGAAGAACTTTTTTACTGTTTTATGCATTCCGTTTCTGAGAAATAATATTCTAAATCATTAAGCCTTATCATTCCTCACAAAGCTTTCGAAAAACGTCGATCGTGACTCGGTATTTTTAGCACGTACTTCAAACTATCTAGATTTGGGTTTCCGTAGTAGGGTTCGATTTGAAGAACTCTTTTACTTTTTTATGCAATCCGTTTCTTAGAAATAATATTCTAAATCATCAAACCTTATCATTCCTCACAAAACTTTCAAAAAACGTCGATCGTGACTCGGTTTTTTTAGCACGTACTTGAAGTTTCCCAGATTTGGGTTTTCGAAGTAGGGTTCGATTTGAAGAACTCTTTTACCGTTTTATGCACTCCGTTTCTTAGAAATAATATTCTAAATCATCAAGCCTTATCATTCCTCACAATACATTTGAAAAACGTCGATCGTGACTCGGTTTTTTTAGCACGTACTTCAAGTTTCCCAGATTTGGGTTTTCGAAGAAGGGTTCGATTTGAAGAACTCTTTTACTGTTTTATGCACTCCGTTTTAGAGAAATAATATTCTAAATCATCAAGCCTTATCATTCCTCACAAAACTTTTGAAAAACGTCGATCGTGACTCGGTTTTTTTAGCACGTACTTCAAACTTCCCAGATTTGGGTTTCCGAAGTAGGGTTCNATTTGAAGAACTCTTTTACTATTTTATGCACTCCGTTTGTTAGAAATAATATTCTAAATAATCAAGCCTTATCATTCCTCACAAAACTTTCGAAAAACGTCGATCGTGACTCGGTATTTTTAGCACGTACTTCAAACTTTCCAGATTTGGGTTTCCGTAGTAGGGTTCGATTTGAAGAACTCTTTTACTTTTTTATGCAATCCGTTTCTTAGAAATAATATTCTAAATCATCAAGCCTTATCATTCCTCACAAAACTTTCGAAAAACGTCGACCGTGANCTTCAAGTTTCCCAGATTTGGGTTTTCGAAGTAGGGTTCGATTTGAAGAACTCTTTTACCGTTTTATGCACTCCGTTTCTTAGAAATAATATTCTAAATCATCAAGCCTTATCATTCCTCACAAAACTTTCGAAAAACGTCGATCGTGACTCGGTTTTTTAAGCACGTACTTCAAACTTCCCAGACTTGGGTTTTCGAAGTAGGGTTCGATTTGAAGAACTCTTTTACTGTTTTATGCACTCCGTTTATTATAAATAATATTCTAAATCATCAAGCCTTATCATTCCTCACAAAACTTTCGAAAAACGTCGATCGTGACACGGTTTTTTTAGCACGTACTTCAAACTTCCCAGATTTGGGTTTCCGAAGTAGGGTTCGATTTGAAGAACTTTTTTACTGTTTTATGCACTCCGTTTATTAGAAATAATATTCTAAATAATCAAGCCTTATCATTCCTCACAAAACTTTCGAAAAAAGTCGATCGTTAGAAATAATATTCTAAATAATCAAGCCTTATCATTCCTCACAAAACTTTCGAAAAAAGTCGATCGTGACTCTGATTTTTAACACGTACTTCAAACTTCTAGCATTTGGGTTGCCGAAGAAGGGTTCGATTTGAAGAACTCTTTTTTAACACGTACTTCAAACTTCTAGCATTTGGGTTGCCGAAGAAGGGTTCGATTTGAAGAACTCTTTTACTGTTTTATGCACTCCGTTTCTCAGAAATAATATTCTAAATCATCAAGCCTTATCATTCCTCACAAAACATTCGAAAAACGTCGATCGTGACTCGATTTTTTTAGCACGAACTTCAAACTATCCAGATTTGGGTTTCCGTAGTAGGGTTCGATGTGAAGAACTCTTTTACTGTTTGATGCACTCTGTTTCTTAGAAATAATATTCTTTATCCTCAAGCCTTATCATTCCTCACAAAACTTTCAAAAAACGTCGATCGTGACTCGGTTTTTTTAGCACGTACTTCAAGTTTCCCAGATTTGGGTTTTCGAAGTAGGGTTCGATTTGAAGAACTCTTTTACNTAATTCAAACTTCCCAGATTTGGGTTTCCGTAGTAGGGTTCGATTTGAAGAACTCTTTTACTATTTTATGCACTCCGTTTCTTAGAAATAATATTCTAAATCATCAAGCCTTATCATTCCTCACAAATCTTTCAAAAAACGTCGATCGTGACTCGGTTTTTTTAGCACGTACTTCAAGTTTCCCAGATTTGGGTTTTCGAAGTAGGGTTCGATTTGAAGAACTCTTTTACTGTTTTATGCCCTCCGTTTCTTAGAAATAATATTCTGAATCATCAACGATTTGAAGAACTCTTTTACTGTTTTATGCCCTCCGTTTCTTAGAAATAATATTCTGAATCATCAAGCCTTATCATTCCTCACAAACCATTCGAAAAACGTCGATCGTGACTCGGTTTTTTTAGCAAATATTCAAACTTCCCAGATTTGGGTTTCCGTAGTAGGGTTCGATTTGAAGAACACTTTTACTATTTTATGCACTCCTTTTCTTAGAAATAATATTCTAAATCATCAAGCCTTATCATTCCTCACAAAGCTTTCGAAAAATGTCGATCGTGACTCGGTATTTTTAGCACGTACTTCAAACTATCCAGATTTGGGTTTCCGTAGTAGGGTTCGATTTGAAGAACTCTTTTACTATTTTATGCACTCCGTTTCTTAGAAATAATATTCTAAATCATCAAGCCTTATCATTCCTCACAAAACTTTCGAAAAACGTCGATCGTGACTCGGTTTTTTTAGCACGTAATTCAAACTTCCCAGATTTGGGTTTCCGTAGTAGGGTTCGATTTGAAGAACTCTTTTACTATTTTATGAACTCCGTTTCTTAGAAATAATATTCTAAATCATCAAGCCTTATCATTCCTCACAAAACTTTCGAAAAACNAAACTTCCCAAATTTGGGTTTCCGAAGTAGGGTTCGATTTGAAGAACTCTTTTACTGTTTTATGCTCTCCGTTTCTTAGAAATAATATTCTAAATCATCAAGTCTTATCATTCCTCACAAAACTTTCGAAAAACGTCGATCGTGACTCGGTTTTTTTAGCACGTAATTCAAACTTCCCAGATTTGGGTTTCTGTAGTAGGGTTCGATTTGAAGAACTCTTTTACTGTTTTATGCACTCCGTTTCTTAGAAATAATATTCTTAATCATCAAGCCTTATCATTCCTCACAAAAGTTTCGAAAAACGTCGATCGTGACTCCATTTTTTTAGCACGTACTTCAAACTTCCCAGATTTGGGTTTCCGAAGTAGGGTTCGATTTGAAGAACTCTTTTACTGTTTTATGCTCTCCGTTTCTTAGAAATAATATTCTTAATCATCAAGCCTTATCATTCCTCACAAAAGTTTCGAAAAACGTCGATCGTGACTCGGATTTTAACACGTACTTCAATCTTCCATGATTTGGGTTGCCGAANGGTATTTTTAGCACGTACTTCAAACTATCCAGATTTGGGTTTCCGTAGTAGGGTTCGATTTGAAGAACTCTTTTACTTTTTTATGCAATCCGTTTCTTTGAAATAATATTCTAAATCATCAAGCCTTGTCATTCCTCACAAAACTTTCGAAAAACGTCGATCGTGACTCGGTTTTTTTAGCACGTAATTCAAACTTCCCAGATTTGGGTTTCCGTAGTAGGGTTCG
>NW_019272403.1:29955-32053 GCF_002738345.1 Cucurbita maxima | reverse complement strand
TCCGTTTCTGAGAAATAATATTCTAAATCATCAAGCCTTATCATTCCTCACAAAGCTTTCGAAAAATGTCGATCGTGACTCGGTATTTTTAGCACGTACTTCAAACTATCCAGATTTGGGTTTCCGTTGTAGGGTTCGATTTGAAGAACTCTTTTACTTTTTTATGCAATCCGTTTCTTTGAAATAATATTCTAAATCATCAAGCCTTATCATTCCTCACAAAACTTTCAAAAAACGTCGATCGTGACTCGGTTTTTTTAGCACGTAATTCAAACTTCCCAGATTTGGGTTTCCGTAGTAGGGTTCGATTTGAAGATCTCTTTTACTATTTTATGCACTCCGTTTCTTAGAACTAATATTCTAAATCATCAAGCCTTATCATTCCTCACAAAACTTTCGAAAAACGTCGCTCGTGACTCGGTATTTTTAGCACGTACTTCAAACTATCTAGATTTGGGTTTCCGTAGTAGGGTTCGATTTGAAGAACTCTTTTACTTTTTTATGCAATCCGTTTCTTAGAAATAATATTCTAAATCATCAAGCCTTATCATTCCTCACAAAACTTTCGAAAAACGTCGATCGTGACTCGGTTTTTTTAGCACGTACTTCAAACTTCCCAGATTTGGGTTTCCGAAGTAGGGTTCGATTTGAAGAACTCTTTTACTGTTTTATGCACTCCGTTTCTTAGAAATAATATTCTAAATCATCAAGCCTTATCATTCCTCACAAAACTTTCGAAAAACGTAGATCATGACTCGGTTTTATTAGCACGAACTTCAAACTATCCAGATTTGGGTTTCCGTAGTAGGGTTCGATTTGAAGAACTCTTTTACTGTTTTATGCACTCCGTTTCATAGAAATAATATTCTAAATCATCAAGCCTTATCATTCCTCACAAAACTTTCGAAAAACGTCGATCGTGACTCGGTTTTTTTAGCACGTAATTCAAACTTCCCAGATTTGGGTTTCCGTAGTAGGGTTCGATTTGAAGAACTCTTTTACTGTTTTATGCACTCCGTTTCATAGAAATAATATTCTAAATCATCAAGCCTTATCATTCCTCACAAAACTTTCGAAAAATGTCGATCGTGACTCGGTTTTTTTGCACGTAATTCAAACTTCCCAGATTTGGGTTTCCGTAGTAGGGTTCGATTTGAAGAACTCTTTTACTTTTTTATGCACTACGTTTCATAGAAATAATATTCTAAATCATCAAGCCTTATCATTCCTCACAAAACTTTCGAAAAATGTCGATCGTGACTCAGGATTTTTAGCACGTACTTCAAACTATCCAGATTTGGGTTTCCGTAGTAGGGTTCGATTTGAAGAACACTTTTACTATTTTATGCACTCCGTTTCTTAGAACTAATATTCTAAATCATCAAGCCTTGTCATTCCTCACAAAACTTTCGAAAAACGTCGATCGTGACTCGGTTTTTTTAGCACGTAATTCAAACTTCCCAGATTTGGGTTTCCGTAGTAGGGTTCGATTTGAAGAACTCTTTTACTTTTTTATGCACTCCGTTTTTTAGAAATAATATTCTAAATCATCAAGCCTTGTCATTCCTCACAAAAGTTTCGAAAAACGTCGATCGTGACTCGGTTTTTTTAGCACGTACTTCAAACTTTCCAGATTTGGGTTTCCGAAGTAGGGTTCGATTTGAAGAACTCTTTTACTGTTTTATGCACTCCGTTTCTTAGAAATAATATTCTAAATCATCAAGCCTTATCATTCCTCACAAAACTTTCGAAAAACGTCGATCGTGATTCGGTTTTTTTAGCACGTACTTCAAACTTCTTAGATTTGGGTTTCCGAAGAAGGGTTCGATTTGAAGAACTTTTTTACTGTTTTATGCTCTCCGTTTCTTAGAAATAATATTCTAAATCATCAAGCCTTATCATTCCTCACAAAACTTTTGAAAAAAGTCGATCGTGACTCGGATTTTTAACACGTACTTCACACTTCCAGGATTTGGGTTGCGGAAGAAGGGTTCGATTTGAAGAACTCTTTTACTGTTTTATGCACTCCGTTTCTTAGAAATAATATTCTAAATCATCAAGCCTTGTCATTCCTCACAAAACTTTCGAAAAACGTCGA
>NW_019272403.1:22931-27362 GCF_002738345.1 Cucurbita maxima | reverse complement strand
GCACGTACTTCAAACTTCCCAGATTTGGGTTTCCGAAGTATGGTTCGATTTGAAGAACTCTTTTACTATTTTATGCACTCCGTTTCTTAGAAATAATATTCTAAATCATCAAGCCTTATCATTCCTCACAAAACTTTCGAAAAACGTCGATCGTGACTCGGTTTTTTTAGCACGTACTTCAAACTTCCCAGATTTGGGTTTCCGAAGTAGGGTTCGATTTGATGAACTCTTTTACTATTTTATGCACTCCGTTTCTTAGAAATAATATTCTAAATCATCAAGCCTTATCATTCCTCACAAAACTTTCGAAAAACGTCGATCGTGACTCGGTTTTTTTAGCACGTACTTCAAACTTCCCAGATTTGGGTTTTCGAAGAAGGGTTGGATTTGAAGAACTCTTTTACTGTTTTATGCACTCCGTTTCTTAGAAATAATATTCTAAATCATCAAGCCTTATCATTCCTCACAAAACTTTCGAAAAACGTCGATCGTGACTCGGTTTTTTTAGCACGTACTTCAAACTTCCCAGATTTGGGTTTCCGAAGTAGGGTTCGATTTGAAGAACTCTTTTACTGTTTTATGCACTCCGTTTCTTAGAAATAATATTCTAAATCATCAAGCCTTATCATTCCTCACAAAACTTTCGAAAAACGTCGATCGTGACTCGGTTTTTTTAGCACGTACTTCAAACTTCCCAGATTTGGGTTTCCGAAGTATGGTTCGATTTGAAGTACTCTTTTACTATTTTATGCACTCCGTTTCTTAGAAATAATATTCTAAATCATCAAGCCTTATCATTCCTCACAAAACTTTCGAAAAACGTCGATCGTGACTCGGTTTTTTAAGCACGTACTTCAAACTTCCCAGATTTGGGTTTTCGAAGTAGGGTTCGATTTGAAGAACTCTTTTACTGTTTTATGCACTCCGTTTCTTAGAAATAATATTCTAAATCATCAAGCCTTATCATTCCTCACAAAAGATTCGAAAAACGTCGATCGTGACTCGGTTTTTTTAGCACGTACTTCAAGTTTCCAAGATTTGGGTTTTCGAAGTAGGGTTCGATTTGAAGAACTCTTGTACTGTTTTATGCACTCTGTTCTAGAGAAATAATATTCTAAATCATCAAGGCTTATCATTCCTCACAAAACTTTCGAAAAACGTCGATCGTGACTCGGTTTTTTTAGCACGTACTTCAAACTTCCCAGATTTGGGTTTCCGAAGTAGGGTTCGATTTGAAGAACTCTTTTACTGTTTTATGCACTCCGTTTCTTAGAAATAATATTCTAAATCATCAAGCCTTATCATTCCTCACAAAACTTTCGAAAAACGTCGATCGTGAGTCGGTTTTTTTAGCACGTACTTCAAACTTCCCAGATTTGGGTTTTCGAAGTAGGGTTCGATTTGAAGAACTCTTTTACTATTTTATGCACTCCGTTTCTTAGAAATAATATTCTAAATCATCAAGCCTTATCATTCCTCACAAAACATTCGAAAAACGTCGATCGTGACTCGGTTTTTTTAGCACGTACTTCAAACTTCCCAGATTTGGGTTTTTGAAGTAGGGTTCAATTTGAAGAACTCTTTTACTGTTTTATGCACTCCGTTTGTTAGAAATAATATTCTAAATCATCAAGCCTTAGCATTCCTCTCAAAACTTTCGAAAAACGTCGATCGTGACTCGGTTTTTTTAGCACGTACTTCAATCTTCCATGATTTGGGTTGCCGAAGAAGGGTTCGATTTGAAGAACTCTTTTACTGTTTTATGCACTCCGTTTCTTAGAAATAATATTTTAAATCATCAAGCATTATCATTCCTCAGAAAACTTTCGAAAAATGTCGATCTTGACTCGGTTTTTTTAGCACGTACTTCAAGTTTCCCAGATTTGGGTTTTCGAAGTATGGTTCGATTTGAAGAACTCTTGTACTGTTTTATGCACTCCGTTCTAGAGAAATAATATTCTAAATCATCANCACGTACTTCAAACTTCCCAGATTTGGGTTTTCGAAGTAGGGTTCGATTTGAAGAACTCTTTTACTGTTTTATGCACTCCGTTTCTTAAAAATAATATTTTAAATCATCAAGCCTTATCATTCCTCACAAAACTAACGAAAAACGTCGATCGTGACTCGGTTTTTTTAGCACGTACTTCAAACTTCCCAGATTTGGGTTTCCGAAGTAGGGTTCGATTTGAAGAACTCTTTTACTGTTTTATGCACTCCGTTTCTTAGAAATAATATTCTAAATCATCAAGCCTTATCATTCCTCACAAAACTTTCGAAAAACGTCGATCGTGACTCGGTTTTTTTAGCACGTACTTCAAACTTCCCAGATTTGGGTTTCTGAAGTAGGGTTCGATTTGAAGAACTCTTTTACTATTTTATGCACTCTGTTTCTTAGAAATAATATTCTAAATCATCAAGCCTTATCATTTGTCACAAAACATTCGAAAAACGTCGATCGTGACTCGGTTTTTTTAGCACGTACTTCAAGTTTCCCAGATTTGGGTTTTCGAAGTAGGGTTCGATTTGAAGAACTCTTTTACTGTTTTATGCACTTCGTTTCTTAGAAATAATATTCTAAATCATCAAGCCTTATCATTCCTCACAAAACTTTCGAAAAACGTCGATCGTGACTCGGTATTTTTAGCACGTACTTCAAAATATCCAGATTTGGGTTTCCGTAGTAGGGTTCGATTTGAAGAACTCTTTTACTGTTTTATGCACTCCGTTTCTTAGAAATAATATTCTAAATCATCAAGCCTTATCATTCCTCACAAAACTTTCGAAAAACGTCGATCGTGACTCGGTATTTTTAGCACGTACTTCAAAATATCCAGATTTGGGTTTCCGTAGTAGGGTTCGATTTGAAGAACACTTTTACTATTTTATGCACTCCGTTTCTTAGAAGTAATATTCTAAATCATGAAGCCTTATCATTCCTCACAAAGCTTTCGAAAAATGTCGATCGTGACTCGGTATTTTTAGTACGTACTTCAAACTATCCAGATTTGGGTTTCCGTAGTAGGGTTCGATTTGAAGAACTCTTTTACTTTTTTATGCAATCCGTTTCTTAGAAATAATATTCTAAATCATCAAGCCTTATAATTCCTCACAAAACTTTCGAAAAACGTCGATCGTGACTCGGTTTTTTAAGCACGTACTTCAAACTTCCCAGATTTGGGTTTTCGAAGTAGGGTTCGATTTGAAGAACTCTTTTACTGTTTTATGCACTCCGTTTCTTAAAAATAATATTTTAAATCATCAAGCCTTATCATTCCTCATAAAACTTTTGAAAAACGTCGATCGTGACTCGGTTTTTTTAGCACGTACTTTAAACTTCCCAGATTTGGGTTTCTGAAGTAGGGTTCGATTTGAAGAACTCTTTTACTATTTTATGCTCTCCGTTTCTTAGAAATAATATTCTAAATCATCAAGCCTTATCATTCCTCACAAAACTTTCGAAAAACGTCGATCGTGACTCGGATTTTTAACACGTACTTCAAACTTCCCAGATTTGGGTTGCCGAAGAAGGGTTCGATTTGAAGAACTCTTTTACTGTTTTATGCACTCCGTTTCTTAGAAATAATATTCTAAATCATCAAGCCTTATCATTCCTCGTAAAACATTCGAAAAACGTCGATCTTGACTCGGTTTTTTTAGCACGTACTTCAAACTTCCCAGATTTGGGTTTCTGAAGTAGGGTTCGATTTGAAGAACTCTTTTACTGTTTTATGCACTCCGTTTCTTATAAATAATATTCTAAATCATCAAGCCTTATCATTCCTCACAAAACTTTCGAAAAACGTCGATCGTGACTCGGTTTTTTTAGCACGTACTTCAAGTTTCCCAGATTTGGGTTTTCGAAGTAGGGTTCGAATTGAAGAACTCTTGTACTGTTTTATGCACTCCGTTCTAGAGAAATAATATTCTAAATCATCAAGCCTTATCATTCCTCACAAAACTTTCGAAAAACGTCGATCGTGACTCGGTATTTTTAGCACGTACTTCAAACTATCCAGATTTGGGTTTCCGTAGTAGGGTTCGATTTGAAGAACTCTTTTACTGTTTTATGCACTCCGTTTCTTAGAAATAATATTCTAAATCATCAAGCCTTATCATTCCTCACAAAACTTTCGAAAAACGTCGATCGTGACTCGGTATTTTTAGCACGTACTTCAAACTATCCAGATTTGGGTTTCCGTAGTAGGGTTCGATTTGAAGAACTCCTTTACTGTTTTATGCACTCTGTAACTTAGAAATAATATTCTAAATCATCAACCCTTATCATTCCTCACAAAACATTCGAAAAACGTCGATCGTGACTCGGTTTTTTTAGCACGTACTTCAAGTTTCCCAGATTTGGGTTTTCGAAGTAGGGTTCGATTTGAAGAACTCTTGTACTGTTTTATGCACTCCGTTCTAGAGAAATAA
>NW_019272403.1:20854-22817 GCF_002738345.1 Cucurbita maxima | reverse complement strand
CTAAATCATCAAGCCTTATCATTCCTCACAAAACTTTCGAAAAACGTCGATCGTGACTCGGTATTTTTAGCACGTACTTCAAACTATCCAGATTTGGGTTTCCGTAGTAGGGTTCGATTTGAAGAACACTTTTACTATTTTATGCACTCCGTTTCTTAGAAGTAATATTCTAAATCATCAAGCCTTATCATTCCTCACAAAGCTTTCGAAAAATGTCGATCGTGACTCGGTATTTTTAGTACGTACTTCAAACTATCCAGATTTGGGTTTCCGTAGTAGGGTTCGATTTGAAGAACTCTTTTACTTTTTTATGCACTCCGTTTCTTAGAAATAATATTCTAAATCATCAAGCCTTATAATTCCTCACAAAACTTTCGAAAAACGTCGATCGTGACTCGGTTTTTTAAGCACGTACTTCAGACTTCCCAGATTTGGGTTTTCGAAGTAGGGTTCGATTTGAAGAACTCTTTTACTGTTTTATGCACTCCGTTTCTTAGAAATAATATTCTAAATCATCAAGCCTTATCATTCCTCACAAAACATTTGAAAAACGTCGATCGTGACTCGGTTTTTTTAGCACGTACTTCTAACTTCCCAGATTTGGGTTTTCGAAGTAGGGTTCGATTTGAAGAACTGTTTTACTGTTTTATGCACTCCGTTTCTTAGAAATAATATTCTAAATCATCAAGCCTTAGCATTCCTCTCAAAACTTTCAAAAAACGAAGATCGTGACTCGGTTTTTTTAGCACGTACTTCAATCTTCCATGATTTGGGTTGCCGAAGAAGGGTTCGATTTGAAGAACTCTTTTACTGTTTTATGCACTCCGTTTCTTAGAAATAATATTTTAAATCATCAAGCATTATCATTCCTCAGAAAACTTTCGAAAAATGTCGATCGTGACTCTGTTTTTTTAGCACGTACTTCAAACTATCCAGATTTGGGTTTCTGTAGTAGGGTTCGATTTGAAGAACTCGTTTACGGTTTTATGCACTCCGTTTCTTAGAAATAATATTCTAAATCATCAAGCCTTATCATTCCTCACAAAACTTTCGAAAAAAGTCGATCGTGACTCGGATTTTTAACACGTACTTCAAACTTCTAGCATTTGGGTTGTCGAAGAAGGGTTCGATTTGAAGAACTCTTTTACTGTTTTATGCACTCCGTTTCTTAGAAATAATATTTTAAATCATCAAGCCTTATCATTCCTCATAAAACTTTCGAAAAACGTCGATCGTGACACGGTTTTTTTAGCACGTACTTCAAACTTCCCAGATTTGGGTTTCTGAAGTAGGGTTCAATTTGAAGAACTCTTTTACTGTTTTATGCACTCCGTTTCTTAGAAATAATATTCTAAATCATCAAGCCTTATCATTCCTTACAAAACTTTCGAAAAAAGTCGATCGTGACTCGGTTTTTTTAGCACGTACTTCAAACTTCCCAGATTTGGGTTTTCGAAGTAGGGTTCGATTTGAAGAACTCTTTTACTGTTTTATGCACTCCGTTTCTTAGAAATAATATTCTAAATCATCAAGCCTTAGCATTCCTCTCAAAACTTTCGAAAAACGTCGATCGTGACTCGGTTTTTTTAGCACGTACTTCAATCTTCCATGATTTGGGTTGCCGAAGAAGGGTTCGATTTGAAGAACTCTTTTACTGTTTTATGCACTCCGTTTCTTAGAAATAATATTTTAAATCATCAAGCATTATCATTCCTCAGAAAACTTTCGAAAAATGTCGATCGTGACTCGGTTTTTTTAGCACGTACTTCAAACTATCCAGATTTTGGTTTCTGTAGTAGGGTTCGATTTGAAGAACTCGTTTACTGTTTTATGCAATCCGTTTCTTAGAAATAATATTCTAAATCATCAAGCCTTATCATTCCTCACAAAACTTTCGAAAAAAGTCGACCGTGACTCGGATTTTTAACACGTACTTCAAACTTCTAGCATTTGGGTTGTCGAA
>NW_019272403.1:16842-19582 GCF_002738345.1 Cucurbita maxima | reverse complement strand
TAAATCATTAAGCCTTATCACTCCTCACAAAACTTTTGAAAAACGTCGATCGTGACTCGGATTTTTAACATGTACTTTAAACTTCCAGGATTTGGGTTGCCGAAGAAGGGTTCGATTTGAAGAACTCTTTTACTGTTTTATGCACTCCGTTTCTGGGAAATAATATTCTAAATCATCAAGCCTTATCATTCCTCACAAAAGTTTCGAAAAACGTCGATCGTGACTGCATTTTTTTAGCACGTACTTCAAACTTCCCAGAATTTGGTTTCCGAAGAAGGGTTCGATTTGAAGAACTCTTTTACTGTTTTATGCACTCCGTTTCTTAGAAATAATATTCTAAATCATCGAGCCTTATGATTCCTCACAAAAGTTTCGAAAAACGTCGATCGTGACTCCATTTTTTTAGCATGTACTTCAAATTTCCCAGATTTGGGTTTCCGTAGTAGGGTTCGATTTGAAGAACTCTTTTACTGTTTTATGCACTCCGTTTCTTAGAAATAATATTCTAAATCATCAAGCCTTATCATTCCTCACAAAACTTTCGAAAAACGTTGATCGTGACTCGGTTTTTTTAGCACGTATTTCAAACTTCTCAGATTTGGGTTTCCGAAGTAGGGTTCGATTTGAAGAACTCTTTGACTGTTTTATGCACTCCGTTTCTGAGAAATAATATTCTAAATCATCAAGCCTTATCATTCCTCACAAAACTTTCGAAAAACGTCGATCGTGACTCGGATTTTTAACACGTACTTTAAACTTCCAGGATTTATGTTGCCGAATAAGGGTTCGATTTGAAGAACTCTTTTACTGTTTTATGCACTCCGTTTTTTAGAAATAATATTCTAAATCATCAAGCCTTATCATTCCTCACAAAACTTTCGAAAAACGTCGATCGTGATTCGGTTTTTTAGCACGTACTTCAAACTTCCCAGAATTGGGTTTCCGAAGAAGGGTTCGATTTGAAGAACTCTTTTACTGTTTTATGCACACCGTTTCTTAGAAATAATATTCTAAATCATCAAGCCTTATCATTCCTCACAAAAGTTTCGAAAAACGTCGATCGTGACTCTATTTTTTTAGCATGTACTTCAAATTTCCCAGATTTGGGTTTCCGTAGTAGGGTTCGATTTGAAGAACTCTTTTACTGTTTTATGCACTCCGTTTCTTAGAAAAAATATTCTAAATCTTCAAGCCTTATCATTCCTCACAAAACTTTCGAAAAACGTCGATCGTGACTCGGATTTTAACACGTACTTCAATCTTCCATGATTTGGGTTGCCGAAGAAGGGTTCGATTTGAAGAACTCTTTGACTGTTTTATGCACTCCGTTTCTGAGAAATAATATTCTAAATCATCAAGCCTTATCATTCCTCACAAAAGTTTCGAAAAACGTCGATCGTGACTCCATTTTTTTAGCATGTACTTCAAACTTCCCAGATTTGGGTTTCCGATGTAGGGTTCGATTTGAAGAACTCTTTTACTGTTTTATGCTCTCCGTTTCTTAGAAATAATATTCTAAATGATCAAGCCTTATCATTCCTCACAAAACTTTCGAAAAACGTCGATCGTGACTCGGATTTTTAACACGTACTTTAAACTTCCAGGATTTGGGTTTTCGAAGTAGGGTTCGATTTGAAGAACTCTTTTACTGTTTTATGCACTCCGTTTCTTAGAAATAATATTTTAAATCATCAAGCATTATCATTCCTCAGAAAACTTTCGAAAAATGTCGATCGTGACTCGGTTTTTTTAGCACGTACTTCAAACTATCCAGATTTGGGTTTCTGTAGTAGGGTTCGATTTGAAGAACTCGTTTACTGTTTTATGCACTCCGTTTCTTAGAAATAATATTCTAAATCATCAAGCCTTATCATTCCTCACAAAACTTTCGAAAAAAGTCGACCGTGACTCGGATTTTTAACACGTACTTCAAACTTCTAGCATTTGGGTTGTCGAAGAAGGGTTCGATTTGAAGAAGTCTTTTACTGTTTTATGCACTCCGTTTCTTAGAAATAATATTTTAAATCATCAAGCCTTATCATTCCTCATAAAACTTTCGAAAAACGTCGATCGTGACTCGGTTTTTTTAGCACGTACTTCAAACTNCTTTCGAAAAAAGTCGACCGTGACTCGGATTTTTAACAAGTACTTCAAACTTCTAGCATTTGGGTTGTCGAAGAAGGGTTCGATTTGAAGAACTCTTTTACTGTTTTATGCACTCCGTTTCTTAGAAGTAATATTTTAAATCATCAAGCCTTATCATTCCTCATAAAACTTTCGAAAAACGTCGATCGTGACTCGGTTTTTTTAGCACGTACTTCAAACTTCCCAGATTTGGGTTTCCGAAGTAGGGTTCGATTTGAAGAACTCTTTTACTGTTTTATGCACTCCGTTTCTTAGAAATAATATTCTAAATCATCAAGCCTTATCATTCCTCACAAAACATTTGAAAAACCTCGATCGTGACTCGGTTTTTTTAGCACGTACTTCTAACTTCCCAGATTTGGGTTTTCGAAGTAGGGTTCGATTTGAAGAACTCTTTTACTGTTTTATGTACTCCGTTTCTTAGAAATAATATTCTAAATCATCAAGCCTTAGCATTCCTCTCAAAATTTTCAAAAAACGAAGATCGTGACTCGGTTTTTTTAGCACGTACTTCAATCTTCCATGATTTGGGTTGCCGAAGAAGGGTTCGATTTGAAGAACTCTTTTACTGTTTTATGCACTCCGTTTCTTAGAA
>NW_019272403.1:13850-15360 GCF_002738345.1 Cucurbita maxima | reverse complement strand
CTTATCATTCCTCACAAAACATTCGAAAAACGTCGATCGTGACTCGGTTTTTTTAGCACGTACTTCTAACTTCCCAGATTTGGGTTTTCGAAGTAGGGTTCGATTTGAAGAACTCTTTTACTGTTTTCTGCACTCCGTTTCTTAGAAATAATATTCTAAATCATCAAGCCTTAGCATTCCTCTCAAAACTTTCGAAAAACGTCGATCGTGACTCGGTTTTTTTAGCACGTACTTCAATCTTCCATGATTTGGGTTNTTTTACTGTTTTATGCACTCCGTTTCTTAGAAATAATATTCTAAATCATCAAGCCTTATCATTCCTCACAAAACATTCGAAAAACGTCGATCGTGACTCGGTTTTTTTAGCACGTACTTCTAACTTCTCAGATTTGGGTTTTCGAAGTAGGGTTCGATTTGAAGAACTCTTTTACTGTTTTATGCACTCCGTTTCTTAGAAATAATATTCTAAATCATCAAGCCTTAGCATTCCTCTCAAAACTTTCGAAAAACGTCGATCGTGACTCGGTTTTTTTAGCACGTACTTCAATCTTCCATGATTTGGGTTGCCGAAGAAGGGTTCGATTTGAAGAACTCTTTTACTGTTTTATGCACTCTGTTTCTTAGAAATAATATTTTAAATCATCAAGCATTATCATTCCTCATAAAACTTTCGAAAAACGTCGATCGTGACTCGGTTTTTTTAGCACGTACTTCAAACTTCCCAGATTTGGGTTTTCGAAGAAGGGTTCGATTTGAAGAACTCTTTTACTGTTTTATGCACTCCGTTTCTTAGAAATAATATTCTAAATCATCAAACTTTATCATTCCTCACAAAACATTCGAAAAACGTCGATCGTGACTCGGTTTTTTAACACGTACTTCAAACTTCTAGCATTTGGGTTGCCGAAGAAGGGTTCGATTTGAAGAACTCTTTTACTGTTTTATGCACTCCGTTTCACAGAAATAATATTCTAAATCATCAAGCCTTATCAATTCTTACAAAACATTCGAAAAACGTCGATCGTGACTCGATTTTTTTAGCACGAACTTCAAACTATCCAGATTACAAAACATTCGAAAAACGTCGATCGTGACTCGATTTTTTTAGCACGAACTTCAAACTATCCAGATTTGGGTTTCCGTAGTAGGGTTCGATGTGAAGAACTATTTTACTATTTGATGCACTCCGTTTCTTAGAAATAATATTCTAAATCATCAAGCCTTATCATTCCTCACAAAACTTTCGAAAAACGTCGATCGTGACTCGGTTTTTTTAGCACGTACTTCAAACTTCCCAGATTTGGGTTTCTGAAGTAGGGTTCAATTTGAAGAACTCTTTTACTGTTTTATGCACTCCGTTTCTTAGAAATAATATTCTAAATCATCGAGCCTTATCATTCCTCACAAAAGTTTCGAAAAACGTCGATCGTGACTCCATTTTTTTAGCATGTACTTCAAATTTCCCAGATTTGGGTTTCCGTAGTAGGGTTCGATTTGAAGAACTCTTTTA
>NW_019272403.1:12331-13836 GCF_002738345.1 Cucurbita maxima | reverse complement strand
TCATCAAGCCTTATCATTCCTCACAAAACTTTCGAAAAACGTTGATCGTGACTCGGTTTTTTTAGCACGTATTTCAAACTTCCCAGATTTGGGTTTCCGAAGTAGGGTTCGATTTGAAGAACTCTTTGACTGTTTTATGCACTCCGTTTCTGAGAAATAATATTCTAAATCATCAAGCCTTATCATTCCTCACAAAACTTTCGAAAAACGTCGATCGTGACTCGGATTTTTAACACGTACTTTAAACTTCCAGGATTTAAGTTGCCGAATAAGGGTTCGATTTGAAGAACTCTTTTACTGTTTTATGCACTCCGTTTCTCAGAAATAATATTCTAAATCATCAAGCCTTATCAATTCTCACAAAACATTCGAAAAACGTCGATCGTGACTCGGTTTTTTTAGCACGTACTACAAACGTCCTAGATTTGGGTTTCCGAAGTAGGGTTCGATTTGAAGACCTCTTTTACTGTTTTATGCACTCCGTTTCTCAGAAATAATATTCTAAATCATCAAGCCTTATCATTCCTCACAAAAGTTTCGAAAAACGTCGATCGTGACTCGATTTTTTTAGCACGAACTTCAAACTATCCAGATTTGGGTTTCCGTAGTAGGGTTCGATGTGAAGAACTATTTTACTATTTTATGCACTCCGTTTCTTAGAAATAATATTCTAAATCATCAAGCCTTATCATTCCTCACAAAAGTTTCGAATAACGTCGATCGTGACTCGATTTTTTTAGCACGTACTTCAAACTTCCCAGATTTGGGTTTTCGAAGTAGGGTTCGATTTGAAGAACTCTTTGACTGTTTTATGCACTCCGTTTCTGAGAAATAATATTCTAAATCATCAAGCCTTATCATTCCTCACAAAAGTTTCGAAAAACGTCGATCGTGACTCCATTTTTTTAGCATGTACTTCAAACTTCCCAGATTTGGGTTTCCGATGTAGGGTTCGATTTGAAGAACTCTTTTACTGTTTTATGCACTCCGTTTCTTAGAAATAATATTCTAAATCATCAAGCCTTATCATTCCTCACAAAACTTTCGAAAACCGTCGNAAACTTCCAGGATTTGGGTTTTCGAAGTAGGGTTCGATTTGAAGAACTCTTTTACTGTTTTATGCACTCCGTTTCTTAGAAATAATATTCTAAATCATCAAGCCTTAGCATTCCTCTCAAAACTTTCAAAAATCGAAGATCGTGACTCGGTTTTTTTAGCACGTACTTCAATCTTCCATGATTTGGGTTGCCGAAGAAGGGTTCGATTTGAAGAACTCTTTTACTGTTTTATGCACTCCGTTTCTTAGAAATAATATTTTAAATCATCAAGCATTATCATTCCTCAGAAAACTTTCGAAAAATGTCGATCGTGACTCGGATTTTTTAGCACGTACTTCAAACTATCCAGATTTGGGTTTCTGTAGTAGGGTTCGATTTGAAGAACTCGTTTACGGTTTTATGCACTCCGTTTCTTAGAAATAATATTCTAAATCATCAAGCCTTATC
>NW_019272403.1:9069-11955 GCF_002738345.1 Cucurbita maxima | reverse complement strand
CACTCCGTTTCTTAGAAATAATATTTTAAATCATCAAGCCTTATCATTCCTCATAAAACTTTCGAAAAACGTCGATCGTGACTCGGTTTTTTTAGCACGTACTTCAAACTTCCCAGATTTGGGTTTCTGAAGTAAGGTTCAATTTGAAGAACTCTTTTACTGTTTTATGCACTCCGTTTCTTAGAAATAATATTCTAAATCATCAAGCCTTATCATTCCTTACAAAACTTTCGAAAAAAGTCGATCGTGACTCGGTTTTTTTNAGCACGTAATTCAAACTTCCCAGATTTGGGTTTTCGTAGTAGGGTTCGATTTGAAGAACTCTTTTACTGTTTTATGCACTCCGTTTCTTAGAAATAATATTCTAAATCATAAAGCCTTATCATTCCTTACAAAACTTTCGAAAAAAGTCGATCGTGACTCGGTTTTTTTAGCACGTACTTCAAACTTCCCAAATTTGGGTTGCCGAAGAAGGGTTCGATTTGAAGAACTCTTTTACTGTTTTATGCACTCTGTTTCTTAGAAATAATATTCTAAATCATCAAGCCTTATCATTCCTCACAAAACATTCGAAAAACGTCGATCGTGACTCGGTTTTTTTAGCACGTACTTCTAACTTCCCAGATTTGGGTTTTCGAAGTAGGGTTCGATTTGAAGAACTCTTTTACTGTTTTATGCACTTCGTTTCTTAGAAATAATATTCTAAATCATCAAGCCTTAGCATTCCTCTCAAAACTTTCGAAAAACGTCGATCGTGACTCGGTTTTTTTAGCACGTACTTCAATCTTCCATGATTTGGGTTGCCGAAGAAGGGTTCGATTTGAAGAACTCTTTTACTGTTTTATGCACTCCGTTTCTTAGAAATAATATTTTAAATCATCAAGCATTATCATTCCTCAGAAAACTTTCGAAAAATGTCGATCGTGACTCGGTTTTTTTAGCACGTACTTCAAACTATCCAGATTTGGGTTTCTGTAGTAGGGTTCGATTTGAAGAACTCGTTTACTGTTTTATGCACTCCGTTTCTTAGAAATAATATTCTAAATCATCAAGCCTTATCATTCCTCACAAAACTTTCGAAAAAAGTCAATCGTGACTCGGATTTTTAACACGTACTTCAAACTTCTAGCATTTGGGTTGTCGAAGAAGGGTTCGATTTGAAGAACTCTTTTACTGTTTTATGCACTCCGTTTCTTAGAAATAATATTCTAAATCATCAAGCCTTATCATTCCTCACAAAACATTCGAAAAACGTCGATCGTGACTCGGTTTTTTTAGCACGTACTTCAAACTATCCAGATTTGGGTTTCCGTAGTAGGGTTCGATTTGAAGAACTCTTTTACTGTTTTATGCACTCCGTTTCTTAGAAATAATATTCTAAATCATCAAGCCTTATCATTCCTCACAAAACATTCGAAAAACGTCGATCGTGACTCGGTTTTTTTAGCACGTACTTCTAACTTCCCAGATTTGGGTTTTCGAAGTAGGGTTCGATTTGAAGAACTCTTTTACTGTTTTATGCACTCCGTTTCTTAGAAATAATATTCTAAATCATCAAGCCTTAGCATTCCTCTCAAAACTTTCGAAAAACGTCGATCGTGACTCTGTTTTTTTAGCACGTACTTCAATCTTCCATGATTTGGGTTGCCGAAGAAGGGTTCGATTTGAAGAACTCTTTTACTGTTTTATGCACTCCGTTTCTTAGAAATAATATTTTAAATCATCAAGCATTATCATTCCTCAGAAAACTTTCGAAAAATGTCGATTGTGACTCGGTTTTTTTAGCACGTACTTCAAACTATCCAGATTTGGGTTTCTGTAGTAGGGTTCGATTTGAAGAACTCTTTTACTGTTTTATGCACTCCGTTTCTTAGAAATAATATTCTGAATCATCAAGCCTTATCATTCCTCACAAAACTTTCGAAAAAAGTCGATCGTGACTCGGATTTTTAACACGTACTTCAAACTTCTAGCATTTGGGTTGTCGAAGAAGGGTTCGATTTGAAGAACTCTTNCTTTTACTGTTTTATGCACTCCGTTTCTTAGAAATAATATTCTAAATCATCAAGCCTTAGCATTCCTCTCAAAACTTTCGAAAAACGTCGATCGTGACTCGGTTTTTTTAGCACGTACTTCAATCTTTCATGATTTGGGTTGCCGAAGAAGGGTTCGATTTGAAGAACTCTTTTACTTTTTTATGCACTCCGTTTCTTAGAAATAATATTTTAAATCATCAAGCATTATCATTCCTCATAAAACTTTCGAAAAACGTCGATCGTGACTCGGTTTTTTTAGCACGTACTTCAAACTTCCCAGATTTGGGTTTTCGAAGTAGGGTTCGATTTGAACAACTCTTTTACTGTTTTATGTACTCCGTTTCTTAGAAATAATATTCTAAATCATCAAGCCTTAGCATTCCTCACAAAACTTTCGAAAAACGTCGATCATGACTCGGTTTTTTTAGCACGTACTTCAAACTTCCCAGATTTGGGTTTCTGAAGTTGGGTTCGATTTGAAGAACTCTTTTACTGTTTTATGCACTCCGTTTCTTAGAAATAATTTTCTAAATCATCAAGCCTTATCATTCCTCACAAAACTTTCAAAAAACGTCGATCGTGACTCGGTTTTTTNATCATCAAGCCTTAGCATTCCTCACAAAACTTTCGAAAAACGTCGATCATGACTCGGTTTTTTTAGCACGTACTTCAAACTTCCCAGATTTGGGTTTCTGAAGTAGGGTTCGATTTGAAGAACTCTTGTACTGTTTTATGCACTCCGTTTCTTAGAAATAATTTTCTAAATCATCAAGCCTTATCATTCCTCACAAAACTTTCAAAAAACGTCGATCGTGACTCGGTTTTTTTAGCACGTACTTCAAACTTCCCA
>NW_019272403.1:8517-8987 GCF_002738345.1 Cucurbita maxima | reverse complement strand
TTCGAAAAACGTCGATCGTGACTCGGTTTTTTAACACGTACTTCAAACTTCTAGCATTTGGGTTGCCGAAGAAGGTTTCGATTTGAAGAACTCTTTTACTGTTTTATGCACTCCGTTTCACAGAAATAATATTCTAAATCATCAAGCCTTATCAATTCTCACAAAACATTCGAAAAACGTCGATCGTGACTCGATTTTTTTAGCACGAACTTCAAACTATCCAGATTTCAAAACATTCGAAAAACGTCGATCGTGACTCGATTTTTTTAGCACGAACTTCAAACTATCCAGATTTAAGTTTCCGTAGTAGGGTTCGATGTGAAGAACTATTTTACTATTTGATGCACTCCGTTTCTTAGAAATAATATTCTAAATCATCAAGCCTTAGCATTCCTCACAAAACTTTCGAAAAACGTCGATCGTGACTCGGTTTTTTTAGCACGTACTTCAAACTTCCCAGATTTGGGTTT
>NW_019272403.1:5076-8339 GCF_002738345.1 Cucurbita maxima | reverse complement strand
TCGATTTGAAGAACTCTTTTACTGTTTTATGCACTCCGTTTCTTAGAAATAATATTCTAAATCATTAAGCCTTATCACTCCTCACAAAACTTTTGAAAAACGTCGATCGTGACTCGGATTTTTAACACGTACTTTAAACTTCCAGGATTTGGGTTGCCGAAGAAGGGTTCAATTTGAAGAACTCTTTTACTGTTTTATGCACTCCGTTTCTGGGAAATAATATTCTAAATCATCAAGCCTTATCATTCCTCACAAAAGTTTCGAAAAACGTCGATCGTGACTGCATTTTTTTAGCACGTACTTCAAACTTCCCAGAATTTGGTTTCCGAAGAAGGGTTCGATTTGAAGAACTCTTTTACTGTTTTATGCACTCCGTTTCTTAGAAATAATATTCTAAATAATCGAGCCTTATCATTCCTCACAAAAGTTTCGAAAAACGTCGATCGTGACTCCATTTTTTTAGCATGTACTTCAAATTTCCCAGATTTGGGTTTCCGTAGTAGGGTTCGATTTGAAGAACTCTTTTACTGTTTTATGCACTCCGTTTCTCAGAAATAATATTCTAAATCATCAAGCCTTATCATTCCTCACAAAAGTTTCGAATAACGTCGATCGTGACTCGATTTTTTTAGCACGTACTTCAAACTTCCCAAATTTGGGTTTTCGAAGTAGGGTTCGATTTGAAGAACTCTTTGACTGTTTTATGCACTCCGTTTCTGAGAAATAATATTCTAAATCATCAAGCCTTATCATTCCTCACAAAAGTTTCGAAAAACGTCGATCGTGACTCGGTTTTTTTAGCACGTACTTCAAACGTCCCAGATTTGTGTTTCCGAAGTAGGGTTCGATTTGAAGAACTCTTTGACTGTTTTATGCACTCCGTTTCTGAGAAATAATATTCTAAATCATCAAGCCTTATCATTCCTCACAAAAGTTTCGAAAAACGTCGATCGTGACTCGGTTTTTTTAGCACGTACTTCAAACTTCCCAGATTTGGGTTTCCGAAGTAGGGTTCGATTTGAAGAACTCTTTTACTGTTTTATGCACTCCGTTTCTTAGAAATAATATTCTAAATCATCAAGCCTTATCATTCCTCACAAAACTTTCGAAAAACGTCGATCGTGACTCGGTTTTTTTAGCACGTACTTCAAACTTTTCAGATTTGTGTTTCCGAAGTAGGGTTCGATTTGAAGAACTCTTTTACTGTTTTATGTACTCCATTTCTTAGAAATAATATTCTAAATCATCAAGCCTTATCATTCCTCACAAAACTTTCGAAAAATATCGATCGTGACTCGGTTTTTTTAGCACGTACTTCAAACTTTTCAGATTTGTGTTTCCGAAGTAGGGTTCGATTTGAAGAACTCTTTTACTGTTTTATGCACTNCAAGCCTTATCATTCCTCACAAAACTTTCGAAAAATGTCGATCGTGACTCGGTTTTTTTAGCACGTACTTTAAACTTTTCAGATTTGTGTTTCCGAAGTAGGGTTCGATTTGAAGAACTCTTTTACTATTTTATGCACTCCATTTCTTAGAAATAATATTCTAAATCATCAAGCCTTATCATTCCTCACAAAACTTTCGAAAAACGTCGATCGTGACTCGGTTTTTTTAGCACGTACTTCAAACTTCCCAGATTTGGGTTGCCGAAGAAGGGTTCGATTTGAAGAACTCTTGTACTGTTTTATGCACTCCGTTTCTGAGAAATAATATTCTAAATCATCAAGCCTTATCATTCCTCACAAAAGTTTCGAATAACGTCGATCGTGACTCTATTTTTTTAGCACGTACTTCAAACTTCCCAGATTTGGGTTTTCGAAGTAGGGTTCGATTTGAAGAACTCTTTTACTGTTTTATGCTCTCCGTTTCTTAGAAATAATATTCTAAATCATCAAGCCTTATCATTCCTCACAAAACTTTCGAAAAACGTCGATCGTGACTCGGATTTTAACACGTACTTCAAACTTCCATGATTTGGGTTGCCGAAGAAGGGTTCGAGATCGTGACTCGGATTTTAACACGTACTTCAAACTTCCATGATTTGGGTTGCCGAAGAAGGGTTCGATTTGAAGAACTCTTTTACTGTTTTATGCACTTCGTTTCTGAGAAATAATATTCTAAATCAACAAGCCTTATCATTCCTCACAAAACTTTCGAAAAACGTCGATCGTGACTCGGTTTTTTTAGCACGTAATTCAAACTTCCCAGATTTGGGTTTTCGTAGTAGGGTTCGATTTGAAGAACTCTGTTGACGATTTTATGCACTCCGTTTGTTAGAAAGAATATTCTAAATGATCAAGCCTTATCATTCCTCACAAAACCTTCGAAAAACGTCGATCGTGACTCCATTTTTTTAGCACGTACTTCTAACTTCCCAGATTTGGGTTTTCGTAGTAGGGTTCGATTTGAAGAACTCTGTTGACGATTTTATGCACTCCGTTTGTTAGAAAGAATATTCTAAATGATCAAGCCTTATCATTCCTCACAAAACATTCGAAAAACGTCGATCGTGACTCGGTTTTTTTAGCACGTACTTCTAACTTCCCAGATTTGGGTTTTCGAAGTAGGGTTCGATTTGAAGAACTCTTTTACTGTTTTATGCACTCCGTTTCTTAGAAATAATATTCTAAATCATAAAGCCTTAGCATTCCACTCAAAACTTTCGAAAAACGTCGATCGTGACTCGGTTTTTTTAGCACGTACTTCAATCTTCCATGATTTGGGTTGCCGAAGAAGGGTTCGATTTGAAGAACTCTTTTACTGTTTTATGCACTCCGTTTCTTAGAAATAATATTTTAAATCATCAAGCATTATCATTCCTCAGAAAACTTTCAAAAAATGTCGATCGTGACTCGGTTTTTTTAGCACGTACTTCAAACTTCCCAGATTTGGGTTTCTAAAGTAGGGTTCAATTTGAAGAACTCTTTTACTGTTTTATGCACTCCGTTTCTTAGAAATAATATTATAAATCATCAAGCCTTATCATTCCTTACAAAACTTTCGAAAAAAGTCGATCGTGACTCGGTTTTTTTAGCACGTACTTCAAACTTCCCAAATTTGGGTTGCCGAAGAAGGGTTCGATTTGAAGAACTCTTTTACTGTTTTATGCACTCTGTTTCTCAGAAATAATATTATAAATCATCAAGCCTTATCATTCCTCACAAAACATTCGAAAAACGTCGATCGTGACTCGGTTTTTTTAGCACGTACTTCTAACTTCCCAGATTTGGGTTTTCGAAGTAGGGTTCGATTTGAAGAACT